>NC_065528.1:19112700-19368484 GCF_006386435.1 Epinephelus moara
TGAAAAAGACCAACATAATTTCTGTCTTCATTCTTCTTTTGTCTTGCCCTTTAGCTGTTACATGTATTATCACATACTTAAACACACCACACAAGCACACAGGCGCAAAACCACCGACACTTTCCATAGGCTACATCTCGCACCCACCGACCCCTGCACACACAAAGCCTCATATTCTCACACACACCCACACACACACACACACACACACACACACACACACCATCACTCTGTCACACTGTCGCTCTCTGTGACTCTCTCTCGGCTTCACCTTCCTCGCTTCCTCTCCCTCTCTGTGTGACGCTCGCGCACAGTCCTGAGAGTCGCGCCGACAGCCCGCAGCTCGCGCCGGTCCTTCTCGCTCCACACACCTCGGATCTTTTCAGGGGAACGTGCGCAGCCCTCGCGCGCTGTTGTCTCCGGCAAAGCGGTGGGACTGTGGAGTGTTTAGCACCGCGCAGACCTCCAGCCTTCACACACACATACAGGAGTTATTCTGGGCTCTTTTTCTGCGGGATTTAAACAGCGAGGACGCTTGGTGTTAAAGGAGCGAGGAAGACTTCTGAAAAAGTGAGTGTATCAGTCAACTCTGTCCAAACTTGACAAAAGCAACTGTCAGGTTTAAACTAATACAAGAATAAACAGCATAACTTTAAGCTGTTAGAGCAAATGAACAGCTTATTATTGCCTTAAATCCTCAACACTTTTACTTCACTTCACTTTTACTCATAGAAAAATTTGATTTGTCCCGAGGCGAAGTGTCTCTCCTACTAAGTATGATTAATGACTGTCTTCTGTACTCTAGGAGTGTGTGCATTGTATGAATGAACTGTATTGGACACTAGTTGCACACAGGTAGACAAGAAGCAGCCCTGTAGACTGTTGCAGGGCAGTATATCTCCTAAAAACACACCATGATATGTGCAGGACCTCCAACTGGTGGTTTGGTTTTGAGCCAGAGGCTGGTAGAGCTGACAAACCTGCTGCAAGACACAGACGACACTTAGTTTAGCACTTGTCTGGTGCAGGGTGGTAATTTCACTGTTGCGCTGCCAGTCTGCTCAGTTGTGTGTGTGTATGTGTGTGTGTGTGTTGGAGCAGATTATGGGTGTTAATTTTCAGCACTGGAGTCCCTGATATCTGCTTACAATGTAAACTGTCTGTTGCTGGGAGAGAGGCGGGTGGAGGAGGAGGAGAAGTCAGGATTGTAAATGAGTGGGAGCTCTGCTGGTTTCATAACTTGGGCCGCTCAGGCCAGAGGCTGAATGAGACTCACTCTCAAGCTCCCACAAGTGCAGTCTAAGAGCCCTTAAGCAAGGCATCAAACCTCACTCGAGGGTGTGGAGTTAGTCCGGCAGCAGGCATGGGCGGATTATGAGTCAATAAGGCCCCTGGGCACAGAAATGCAAAGGGCCCCACCACCTCTTCTTCATGGCAGCAAGACACGCAGACTTTGGCCCTTGTTGAACAGAGGTTGCTGTTATGATAGCTTTATTGGTAGTGTAATGAATGTGGGTGTGGCTAAGGCACATGGGAGGAGGCAGGGTCAGCACTGATGTCACACTTGGGGGTTGGTGGTAATGACTCATTAGCCGCTATTAGCTGCACCTGGAGAGAGAGCTGGAGAGGGCTTTGAGCTGAGCGGGTATGCCATGAGGGAGACGCTGGAGGCAAGACATTCTGAAGACAAAAAGAGACGTGTTTGACGCGTCACCACGAATTATCCATGCAAATACACATTCAATCTGAACAAGAGCGAGCTGGCCGACTGGTCTGACGGAACGGCAGCCAAGGGGTGTCCGGCGGAGCTGTACGGTCTGAGCGAGTTGGTTGCAAGGAGCAAGAGCTTTGGCCTGGCAGTGAGTCAACCACACACACCCCAGATAGGAGAGGTCACACTCACCCAAGGGAAGTCGAGGTACATTTCTCACATCTAATGCAACACATAGGGAGAGGCACTAAGTGACAGACTTGCCAGCCTTAGTTGATGCGGTTTAACTAGCCAGGTTTAGCATAGTAGTATAACAGCTGTGTTGTAGTCCCCTCTTCATGCCGCTGCATTTTTACCCAGAGCCAAACTACGGCAGCATCATTCCCCTCCCGTGTGTGATTTTAGACTGCATTCCAGCATCATGGAATAAAAAGAGGCGTTACTTACTTACTTAATTCTCTTCATCCCCTATGGGACATAAGGCTTCAATGAGCTCTTTCCCTTGCATTAAATCCTTTGCAGCATGTTGCGCCTCTCCCCATGACAGGTTCATCTTCTCGTACTCCAGTGTCACAGTTCTGCACCAGGTGGTTTCAGGCCTTCCGGGTTTTCTTTTGCCTGATGATGTCCATCTTAGGGTGACTCTCATGATCGGGCCCTGTTCCATTCTTAGCACATGGCCTAGCCATGCCAAACGTCTGTGTGTGTGATTTCCTTGGTGATGCTCTGGCTGCCTGTTTTCTTGTGCAGTTGAAGGGTGGAGATTTTGTTTGGCCTGAGGATCTGGTATATTCATCTGAGGCATCCATTGTCAAAGGCTTCCACTCTCATCATGTCTGTTTTGACCACTCGTGATGGGCGTAAAATGAAGCACAACTGCGTCGGCCTCTAGTGTGACCTATAACACACGCATTGGCAGCGCTTTGCAAACAATAATAATAGCATTAGCATGGCAATAACAAACATTTACTGTCCCTGTTATATAGTGGCTGATTTCATCCTCTGTTCAGGGGATGAGGAGCTCCCGGACCTCATTGTCTTTCCAGTTTGTGGACATCTTCAGCTACTGTTCCTCTTCTTTGAGTTAGCCACTAGCTGCTACCAGCTATTTTTAAATCTCCTGATGGTTGGTCACACGCCTAACACATCGTCAAACGTCGTGCTGCCCGTGATCCCGTCCTCCTGGCCGTCCCATTCATACAGACATTGTTTTGGTGCTGTTATTAAATTCATTCCCGGCTCAGAAGTTAGACAACTCTGTCCCCTCATCATTTGTTATATACAGAATGACGAGGTGGCATAATGGCGTAGAAGGATCTTTTGTAATTATTTTACATCTCTTTGTTGTTGTTCTGCATATTTGTGGGTTTGTGTCAGTCTACTTGAGATTGTTTTGTGTGTCTTTGAGGTAATTCTATATCTTTTATTGTCTTTTTGTGTCTCTATGTGGACATTTTAAGTCTGTTCCTGGTCAGTACATGATAATTTGACATTTTACATTGTGCAAGTGAAGGCCACAGGGCCTCCTGACACTTTGGGCCCTTGGGCCAGTGCCCAGTAGGCCCGTTCAGTAATCCATCCACGGTAGCATGACATGCAGCACCAGGATTAAGTCACAGTGCATGTGTGTCATTCAATCCAAAGACCATAGGTGTAGACTGGTGTAGAGGGACACAAGGGGACACGTCCCCCTCAATATTTGGAACACTTGCATTGAACTCCCTGAACGAAAACATAAAAGCAGCAGAGGTCTTTAATTTTACACAGTTAAAGATATTTACACTAAAGGCACAAATTGGTGCATAATAAATCCCCAGAATGCAGGAAATTAAGTGCTTAAGTGCTGCAAAATTTTCTAGTAAATAACCCTTAAACTCACCGTTTCATATGTGTCCCCTCCAATATTCAAACGAAACCTATGCCCTTGCCAAAGACATTTCCTTCCGCAGAGCCAGGTGTGATTTATCAGTGCCACAGTGACATCCATCTGCCCTTAATATCATTCAGTTTTTTTCTAACCACAAACAAAAAGAAAGTGGTGCCTTTCTGGTCTCAAATTAGCTTGACTTCCTCTTTAGAGTGCTGATTCAAAAAGACAGTTCAAATTCATGTCGTGAGATCAGGTTAATTCATGCCAAGACCACATTGGTCAACACACGTGCTACACAGAGAAATTACAGAGAAAACTAGGTAGTAAAAATGAAATAAATAGATATGACAGACTAGGTAATGTGTATAACTGTATCCACCAGGCAACAGCAGGTCGCAGCTTATATTGCATAGCGACAAATACAATTTCCAGAAAGTAAAGCGTGAAGCACTGGGGAGTCATTACGAGCCAAGCAGACAAACACATTACAGTTTTTATCTAAACAGACTATGATTACCCTGATCCTGACCTCGACTTCACCAGGGTATTCATACAGTACGTACAGCACACACACACAGTATATTCGTAAATAAATATGTTTTATTAGATTTTCTCTAATTTTATGTTCAAGCCAGATCAAGGAGGAACAATTCACTGAAAGAATCTTGGTTCATATTTCATCAGCACTGCTTGGTTTTACCGTTTGATCTCAGTATTCAGTCTGTGTCTTTACAATACAGGAAACAGTATGGCACCCACTTCCTGTTCACAAACTCTTGTATTACAATGAAACAGCACTGCATATTTTACTGTTTGATCTGAATTTGGTTTGAATTTGAGAGACTGAAAGAGGGGGACTCTCTCTCAATCTGGTTCTATACTCTTTGTGTCCATGGTGGCATGCATATGAAAATGCAGAAGTATAATCTGTAGTCCAAGCTACATCCTTAAAGCCAATGAAAGTCCGCTTGATGACGCAATTTAAACTGAGAGATGAACAGGGAGATTCCGGCAATGGTAAGATGGAAGGAAGTTTATCATAATTCATTTACACATACTACCCACATTGTTATGACACAAAGCTGGTTGAAAGAGTATCCCATGAAGTTAAAATCATTGATTGTAATGTTATTTTTCTCCCTTTTTTTTTTTATGGTTTCGACTTTTATTTATTGATTTTAGCATTTTATTGTTAGTTGTAATTTTTAGTCCTGCAAAATAGTATTTATTGTTCTTTATTTTTTATTTTATATTGCTTCAATTTTACTTCGTAAAGCACTTCAGGTTGCATATTTTTCTGAAAGGTGCTATGTCAGCAAAGTCGAGTTTAATGTCACTTTGCTTGCATGCAAACTTTGCAACCAAAAGTATAACACATTCACTGTTTTTTCAATTTTAAGTAATTCACACTTAACACAGCTGTGATATGACACTTGGTCGTCATATCACAGCTGTGGAGGAGAGAAAATGAGCAGCAAAAATTTGGTTTAGACAGTGATATAGGTCAGGAGGAAGCCTCAGCTTTACCCTGTTTGGCCCTGTACGACAAACCTGCCTTATACGTGTCATTCTATCTGCGTGTGTGTGTGTGTCTATGAGTGTGTGTGTGTGTGTGTGTGAGTGAGAGAGTGAGCTGGGGCATTTGAGTTCGAGGCAGGATCAAATGTCTGCCACAGCCACTTTACTGTAATTTGATTAGAATACTGTGTCTTGTTAGCTAGACAGACACCTGTCTGTCTGTCTGTCTGTCTGCCTGTTTACTGTGTCTGTCTGACTTAGTACTCTAGTATTTTACTCCAACAGTTACAGAGCACATTGCAGCTTCTCTTGTTTTTTGTATGTTTATTATGTTGTGGGCATTTTGCCTTTATACAATAGTGACAGTGGATATACAGAGAGGAGATGCAGGGACAGAGAGAGAGGCCGGTATGATAAGCAACAAGAGCCTGGGCCTGAATCAAACAGTGGGCATTAACGGCAAGTTTCTCAACTACTTGGACGTCCACAAATAAACGTAGTAGCAACACATCTGATCATGTTACTATTTAATTTGCTGATGACATGGCAGTCGTGGGTTTGATTCATGGTGATGATGAAACTAGCTACTGTAGGTGGGTAGATCAGTTGTGTCGGTCCAGTTTTCTTTATCTGAACACAAAGAAAACAAAAGAAATCATTTCTGACTGTAGGATGGGTAACAACCAGCCCGCTCTTATTCCCAGCTTGTCAAATACAACCGTTTTTTCAATTGTTGGTGATTTCAGACAATGGAGCGGAAAGGCAACTTCGCAGCAGTATGATACAGCATTATAAACTAAGGCCGCATAGCAGTGTATCATACCGCCATGAAAGTACATCAGTTTAGTCAGGACCACTTAAGTCAAAGAAAACTTTATTTCCATTAGCAGTATTATATTTTACAGTATGGCTCTGTTCTGGGGCCTCTCTCCTTTCCTACACAGAAAGATTGTGGGTTGCAAAGCAGCTTGCAGAGGAAGCAGCAACAGTAGGCAGGCCAGAGCAGTATAAATGGGGTGCCCTGAATGAGATTCGCCAGTTGGTTGCCTAGAAAGGAATCATGTGATCTATCAGCTGACTCCCTTCCATCAATCAGCTGCTACGTCAGTTGATGGGGCTGTTTTTGCACTCAAGTCCCAAGTCAAGTCCTCAGTTCTAAACACTGAGTGTCGAATCCTAATGTGTATGTCCCAGTGAGCCCTGACAGTGTGACGGTGAGCCTGAAACTGAAGCAGCTACATCAAATAGAGCCATTATGAATTGTTATTGTTTACGCCTGTGCTCTTCCTACTGTGACATGTCAAAACATCTCCCAGGAAGAGGGCCAACTCACTCAGGTTTCAAACTAGAAAATCAACTCAACAAAAGTCCATTAAGTTTGTCACGTCAGGTGATTTTGTTTGAAGTCAGATGATGTCCTCGACCAGTAATTCCACTTGTTTCCTTTTTCAGATGCTGATTCGTCGGTGGTGGTTGCAGGCTGGTTGCTAGGTCGCAGCTGTCTGTCAAGGCTGACATGGAGCGAGAGGGCTCGTTTAGGAGGTAAGAACTCACACACACAAACACACACACACACATCAGCCAGCAGGTCTCATTCACAGAGTCTCACTTCAGCTCCAATACTTTTTCTTTTCTCTCTTTGTCCCCGTCCTTTGGGACACACAAAGGTAGATGAAAGTGAAACACAAACACACGCATACACTCACGCACATTCCTGAATGACCTCATTCATTCCTTCATTCATGCAAACATCCCCCTTATCCTCCTTTGTTTAGTAATTAGACCGCAGCATTTTCTCTCACAACTCTTCCTGTTGTTTCAGAGCCAAAAACAAGAAGTATCTAACTTCCAGGTTACATCAGCGGCCCTTTATTTTCCCAAATGTAGAAATATTTTAAAATATTTTCCTCTCAGCAGTGGGTTCTTTTTGCACCTCAGTGTTTACTCTGAGTCTCTGCTGTTTCATGCTGTGCATCATCCATTCTGCAGGAGAAAACTTTTGAGTGAAGTCTTTGTAGATTCAGTTGCACAAGGTACAGCACTGCACCTTTTCTGAGAGAATTCATCCACACTTTGACGAAAGCACTGTGTGTGTGTGTGTGTGTGTGTGTGTGTGTGTGTGTGTGTGTGTGTGTGTGTGTGTGTGTATGTGTTAGAGAGCCCAGGGCTCCTGTTTCTCGCACTGACCTATTTATGCGGAGTTGAACTAAGATCCAGGTTGACAGACGGACCTACAACACACACACACACACACACACACACTCACACACACACACACACACACACACACACACCTTCTCTCCACTTCCCTGCCATATTCTTTTACATGTCTCTGATTTTCCATCCTCTTTTTTCTCTTTCCCACTTTCTACCTCTTCTCTTAGCCCCTTCTTTTCCCTTTCTTCTGCTTCTTGTGTCCAAAATCAGTTAAAGGGTAAGTTTGGTATTTTTCAACCTGGACCCAATTTTCCCATGATTTTGTGTTGAAGTGACCAATGGGATCAGTGGTTTTTAAAACTGGTTAAGTATTGAGCAAAAGGGCTGCAGCCGGCAGCCGCAAGTTGGGCTGTTAAAATTACTGTTTATTTAAATGGAGTCTGGTGGAGTTGGAGTTGGCGATTTTGTGGCTATTTCTGGTTAAACAAAAAGGATCTTACTCTTCCACAAAAAGGTCTATCTCTGTAGGAATCCTTTCCATAATGTCGGAATAGCAGATGTAGCATGTAATTTAACAGTAAATTGACAGTGCACAAATGCCCCTAGTGGTTACATTGCAGCCTGTTTCACGGCAGCTGGCTGCATCCCATTAGTCACTTAAAGTCACTACCCACAAAGACATGGGAAAATATGGCCGAGGTTGACAAATATCAGACTTACCCTTTAAATTAATTTCAGTTAAATTCTGTTCATGTGAACAGTGTTCACTGGGAGTGGATCATTACAAATGTATTGAAGACAAAGAAGTAAAGTGAGTAATTCCACAGCAAGAAAAATTGACCAGTGATGAGTGGAATGTGATAACAGCTTGAATACAACCTCTATTTGTCCTGGGCCACACACAGCCAGAAAAAGAGGAGGAGGAGGAAGTGAAATGTGTGTCACCTTTAAATCCTTCCTCTCCCTCTTGGCAGCTCTTGAACCTCAAAGGGTTCCTTTGTTCGCCTGGCACAAAAGCTCACATGGTCACATGGCCACCGGCTGGCACGGAGTGGCAAGGGGAGAAAGAGAGAAGAGGGTAGTGAATGAAAAAAGTTAAGGTAGGGGAAGTAGGAGAAGTTTCAAGGCAGAGAACTGAAACAAGAGAGAAAATGGTAAAAAGGGCGTGTGAAAGAATGAGATAGAGAGGACAGAGACACTTGCTCCTGTCTTTCATCCACCTCTTGTTGTGTTCAGTGTGACACACTCATGGAGTGGGAGTATGTGGTGCCTTTTCAGTTACTGGAGTAAGTACATTATGGGTTAATGTGTGTGTGTGTATTTTAGGGGAGGTGTGTTGTATGTTTTCAACTTTTGCAGAAATTGCTGGTTTAGCAGTTATACTGAATGAATGAATGAATGAATGACTGGAAGTCTTTTTCATTCATTGGATAGCACAGTCAATGCAGCAGTAATATATAGAGTTTGCAGTCTGTACGTTTCTTGCCTGCGTATACACACTACATGCATAACACAAATATACATATACTGTAGCCTACATAGGAGAGAACATTTTTCATTAACTGTACCGAACATATTAAGCAGTTTTACACTAGTTTCACTTTCTGTCTGCTGAGCTTTAGTATTTTTGTACTTAGTTCCTCTTCTTCTGCACTTTTAAAGGGTCCTCATTGACATAATGCATTCCTATGCTGTATATATATGTGAGACTGGATATCGTCTTAGATTTTGATATTATAATATTGTTGGTGTTGTCTTTTCCTGGTTTTAAAGGCTTCATTACAGTAAAGTGCTGTAATTTTCTGAACTTACCAAACTGTTCCCACTGTTGTATTAGTTACTTTTAGTCATTAAATTGACCTTACTGCTGAGTACTTCTCAAAAATCTCACCATGTAGATATTTTGTAATGTCAGACTTAGTCTTAAACAGTTCAAAATTTTACACAGATTCTATTAACCCAGGGAAAAGCTACGTAGCTTCTTTACTGATGTTTCAACTGTCTGCAACCGCTGTAAATCTACAATTAGCAATTTAGCACATGCTTTCTAGTCATGTGGTAAATTGTATACATATTGGAAGAACATTTTTCACTGTTTCTCTGAGGCTTCTTGGAAAATTTGGGAACCTGATCCACTCATAGCTATCCTTGGGGCAACTAGCTCCTTATCCTCAGCTAGCATATACCAAAAAATGGATTGCAAAGAAGTATATTTTGTGGGTGCGGAAGATGGACTCTGTTCCCACGTATAATTTATGGCAAACACATTACATTTGGAGAGACTGAGATTCTATAACGAGGATAGAGGTGTTGTGTCTGATAAGATTTGGGACCCTGTACTGAAATTGTTTTACAGTAAAGGCTAATTTAATGATATCTTTTAGATTGTTTATAATTTAGATTTTTTTCCTTTTCTGTATAGGTAATTTTTACTACTACTATTTTGTACTAATCACTCTGACTGTGGCCACTGTTACATATGCTCTAAAAAGCAATAAACACATATATATTAAATATTTTGTGAAAGCACCAATTGTCAACCTTACAATAGGGGCCTGTATAGTATCAGGGATCCCGCTGGCCTTCATCTTCAAAATGTCACACAAATTAACACGTACCGAAGAGGGAGAGACACAAGAAGACAATAAAGTGATGCAAAACAACCACACAGAGACACAAAATGACTACACTCAAAACCACAAATGGATAATGACTACAAAGTGACGCAAAACAACAAGGGGGAGAGACAAAATCTTTGTTTCGCTCCTGTGTAGTAGAAGTGATGGGGCCTTTTGCCTTTCTGTGCCTAGGGGCCCATTGTCTCGTAATCCATCCATGCCCTAACCCATATCTCAAACCAAAAGTAAAACCAAACAGTTCTTACCTTTCCAACTTTTTGAGGAAGTAACAACAGGCAAAAATGTCCTCACTTTCCCCTTTCCAAATATTGTATGTCCTCACAGTCAAGGTCTAAATCTCAACAGACATATACAGGCAACCACGCTCACACCTGTGTATATGATGAAATCATCTACTCTGCCTCTACTCTGCCTTTTAGTGCTGAAGCTGAGGTTACTCTGGGCTGCAAGTAACAATTATTGTAATTGTCAATTAAGCTTTTTTATCAATAGATTGTCAGAAAACAGTAAAAAAACATGCCCAATTTCAAAGAGCTCAAGGTGAAATCTTTAAAAAGTTTGTTTTATCTGACCGACCAACAGTCAAAAAATCCAAAGTTTGTCAGTTTATTATCTTTTATGACAAAGAAAAGCATCAAATTCTCACATTTATGAAGCCTGACACCGTCAAATGTTTGGCTTTTTTTCTGTTGATGTTTGTTTCTTTTCCATGGACCAACCTCTTAATATTTAGTGCATCACCTCTGCCTGTTCGTCCCTACACAGTCCTCCTCTCTCCTCTTCTTCCTTGTCAGTCTTTTTCTGTTCTGCTCTGTTTCATACCTCCTCAGTTCTTCCTCTCTCTTGTTCTCTATCCCCTTGTTTTACTTTTCCTTCTTTCTCCACTTCTCCATGCAAATGTTCCTCCATCAAACTGACTCTACACTTCTCCTGATCGCTCTCCGGCTCATCTCTCTACTGTATGTTTCCAAAGCAGTATAATGTATAAGCTTGTGTAAACATTAACAGATGGCTAATAAAAAGTAATCACCCATCAATAAAAGCGAATGCTGTCAGCCATTAAAATCAGAAGGAATGATTGTGTTTTTCGTGCGCAGCAGTTGTACCTCACTGTTGTGCCTTTTCTCTCTGGATTTTCTGCTGATTTTGAGTTTCTGTAGTTGTTGTCCTGTATTTTATATTTTCAGTGTGGTGCCTTGGTTGTTTAAATAGCACTGACCATGACCTTGAAGAGAACACATCCTGCAAGAGAGCATTTTTGATAGATTTGGAAGTTTCTGAAACATAATCCACTGTACTTATTCCAACAAGAAAATTGCTTTTGAGGCACAAACAAAACAAAACAACTCCTATTATTGTCTGTGGATGACTGAAGTCCTTTATGTACTCTCGCTGGGTTCCACCAGCAGATATGAAAAGTGGACTTGGCTCCACCAGTATCATCCAGCACCACAATGGACTGCAGTTTCTGCTTATAATTATTTCTCTCTTCCTGTCTCTTGGATTTCGAGGAGTCTCCACAGCAAGCTGAGGTTGGGAGGCGGCTCATCCTCCAGTCTGACCGACCTCGCGCAGGCAAAAACCTCAGGAGGAGGAGGAGGGGATAAGGGAGGAACAACTGGGGGACTGGGTGAAGAGTGCAGCAGGGACAGAGGGACCCAGCAGAGGAGGGCCGGGGCCAACGCCACCTGGAACAGGTTAGTGTGTGAGAGCCATGTTGGGTTACTTGTCATGTTTGAGTGACTGTGAATACATATATTTTTTGGTCAACCCAACGAAAGCTGCCACGCCTGTATGTGCCTTTTTTTTCCTTTAAAGGGACAGTTGACCCCAAAATCAAAAACACATTTTTTCTCTTACCTGTAGTGCTATATATAAACCTAGAAACTTTTGGTGTGAATTGCAGAGTGTTAGAGATATCAGCTGTAGAGATGTCAACTTTCTCTCCAGTATTTTGGAACTAGATGGCACTCAGCTTGTGGTGCTCAAAGCACCAAAAAATACATTTGAAAAACTCAACAGCAATGTCTCTTTCTAGAAATAATGACCCGGTCACTCAAGATAATTCACAGACCTTGTTGCGAGTAGTTTCATGTAGGAACTATTTTCTTTCTACCGACTACACCCATATCATAGCGCAGAAGGAAGTGTGCATCTACTCATGGACGAGAGCTGTAACGTTAGCTATCTAGACGAAACCGTTTTAGAACGTTGCAGAGAAAAGTTGCAGCGGTGTGAACTGGCCATCTAAGCTTGACTCGAGCCTGCTGATAGTGTCACCTGCAACTCAGCGGGTCAGATTGCTGAACGTAAAGCACATCACCTGTTTCAGCAGCCAGTAAGCTTGTTGTGAAGTCCAGTGGTCAAGTCAGATACACACACTGTCACTGACTAACAAATTGACGCTGGTTATTTATATTATTGTGGCGTATTTATTATGAATACAGTCCATACTCGTTTTGCTCATGTTTTTTGTCGTTTCATCACTACAACATATGCAGCTGTAGCCAGTATCTCACTATCACTGTCCTCATTCATATCTGAAGAAGCTATAAATTATATTCAGACACAAAATAAGCCTGAAAAGCTGGAAATCAGAACAGAAGTACAGAGAGTTGTTGCATAGAGAGATGATACACCATCTCATCTAGTTGCATTGGTGTGAACCAGCAGGTTTTAGAACGTTGCAGATTATACAACAGTTAGTTTCGACCGAGTAATTTGAATAGAGTACAACATCACTGGGAAATCACTCCGCTCACAGGTGTTATAAATATAAATACAACCGTTAATTAACCAACTGTCACACTCGCTATACAAAGTAGCTTGTGAGTTCCTGGCGTGTGTGCTGTGTTGCCTGGCAACAGACTGGGGGAACTGTTTTTTTTTTTTTTCGCGGGGCTACATGACATAAATAATTTATTCCATCACCTTCTGTTAACATTTCCTTACTTAGCATTGCTGTTTAAGCTGTTGTTGAACTGTTGTATAAAAGCAATATCACACTCGAGGTCGTGATGTTGTACTGTATATCGTCACGGCTGTAATGCGGCCTCGTGCCTATGACCAAATCACAGCTGTTACAATATACAGTACAACATCACGACCTTGAGTGTGATATTGCTTAAATGGCACGTTGCAAGTAGTTGCCTGTTTCAACTCGTCTCGTCGCAAATCTTTATTCTGAACTGGGCTTTAGTGGTTCTACATGAGCTAGTAGAAGATGCACACTTCCTTCTGCGTGGTGATATGATTGGTGGGTGTAGTTCGGCAGAGAGAGAGAAGTTCCTAAATGAGACTGCTCACAACAAGATCTGTGGATTATCTTGAGTAACCAGGTCATGATTTGTGGACAGAGACATTGCTGTTGTTTTTTCAAATGCATCTTTTTGCACTTTGATCACCACAAGCCGAGTGGCATCTGGTTCCATTATACTGGAGAGAAGGCAGGCATCTCTATGGCCGATATCTCCAACACCAAAACAATCTAGACTGATAAAAAGCACGACAGGTGAGACAAAAAACTGTATATTCGATTTGATGGTGAACTGTCCCTTTAATATACTGAACAGTCAGAGACCTCTGTTGGTGGCATTCTTCACACTGTGAATACAAATCTTTTTTTACACACAAACACACATGCATGCACTCAAGCACCAACTCTTTCTATCTCTCCTCCCCGAGGGTCCATCCTCTATCTCTTTTTATCTCCATCTCTCCTCTTTTCATCTCATTCTGCTTCATAGAGTCTTTTCTTCTCTGCTCCTCTCTCTTTCTTTTCTCTGGTTATTTTTATGGTGTTTCAGCTTTATTTGACACTCGACAGCAGAGAGTGAAAAGCAAAAGCTCTCGATACACTGGGGGGTCGGAGCTAAAGGTCTGCATTAACAACATCAGCTGGACTGGAACCCACAATGAAACAAGTTCATGGCCCCTTCTGACCTTTTATGTCTTACTCTTCTGTTTTTTTCCTGCTGTCTTTAACTTTGTTTACGCTTTGGATTTTTATGGCTTTGACCCAGATTCACAGTTTGCACAGTTTTATTTTTATTACCCTGAAAGCATGTGATACAACATAAGTGAACTATAAACACCCAAGCTGATTAAGCCGGACAGCCTTCATCAGTGTTATTAAACTATATCATTAAATAAAAGAAAGTAATAAAAAAAAAATATATGAGACTAGCCTTCCAGCAACATTAAATGATGGCAGAAATAAAAGGAAAAAAAACGTTTCAATGGAGTATGCACTGCATTTGACTGGCCAAACAACCTCAAACTCACTGGAGACGCTCGCTTTTCAAACGATGTCTTTGCAGCAGACAAGTTTTGTACAGCCAACATGATTTGCTTTGACCTAAAAAACTTCATTTAAGTTGAACCAACTTAATATTTTTCCAAAAGTTGTGTTGATATTTATCGGCCAAATTATTTTATTTAACGTATTCTGACTTTTTCCTTTAATTCAATCCTACTCAAATATGTCAAGAATGTTTTGGATTTTGGTCAACTTCTTAAAATAAGTTGTCAACTGACTAAAATGCTTTAAAGTGACAAGCTTATTTTTTAATGCTTGAAACTCAGTAAATAAATAAATAAATAAAATACACTGACCCCATGAATCATTATTTTGAGCATAGAGCTAGTTTGTCATCATTAAGTTCACTCTAAAAAAATGATCCACTGGTACAACTTAAAAAGATGCGAATTGTTACGTTAAATTGTTAAATGTTTTATTTTTAAAAGTCGTTCCGACTCGGGTATTGTAAAGTAAATCCTTTGAGTCTTTTATAATCTGACAAACCCAATTAGTTAAGTGACACCAACATGATTTGCTTTGACCTCAACAAACTTAATTAAGTAGAACCAAGGTAATATTTATCCAAAAGTTGTGTTGATATTTGATGGCCAAATTATTTTATTTAAGATATTCTAAATTTTTATTTTAATTCAAGCCTATTCAATGTCAAAAATGTTTGGGTTTGACCAACTTAACAAAGTATTTTTTTATGCTGAAAACTCAAAATTCCACTGACCCCATGAAACATTTTTTAGAGTGTAAATACTTGAAGAATGTATGTAAGTTATAACATAATTGTTTGATTAATAATGTTAATGTCATCACTGAATTTAGAACAGTAGCGTGTTACATTACTGCATCACTGACAAATGTAATGTAATTACAGGTCTACAAGTCCCTCTCTTTCCGGATTAGGGATGTGATGTTATACGATTTTATCGAGGATCACAATAAAAAAACACTCACAATAAGTTGAATGTGGTGAATTTCCATTATTGGGATGACTGTGCATGTCATGTCCAGCAGTACCCAAAAGATTGTTGGGCAACAAACAATAAAAGAGATTCTACAAAAACAGGCTGCATATGCACTGACCTCAAAAACACACCAAAGATCTTAATCAAGCATTGACATATTTCATATTGAATGATATGATGCTATATCAAATAGGGCTGCAACGATTTGTCGACTAATCGATGACTAATCGACTATTAAAATAATCAGTGACTATTTTAGTAGTGGACTAATCAGTTTGAGTCATTTTTCATTGAAAAGTACTATAAAAGTACCCCAAAACTGCAGCTTCTTACTTTCAAATATTGGCAGCTTTACACACTCTCCCATGACGGTGAACTAAAACCCTTTGGTGTGAGTACGAAACAAGACATTAGATGACATAATTTTGGGGTTTGGGAGAGACAGACCGACATTTTTTGACATTTTAACTCATTTTTCGATAAAATGATTAGTCGACTAATCGAAGAAATAATCGACATATTAGTCGTCAATGAAAATAATCGTTAGTTGCAGCCCTAGTATCAGATAGCTGAAAGGCCTTTTAAGATTGTTTGTTTTTTGATTTAAAATATATATATAGAAAGATGTGTGTCCTAACTGTAATGCAATAAAAATATTTGTTTCTTTAGATATGTAAAGTGATTCCGGTATGTTTCAGTTTCATTTTAAGAGCATTTTTAGCACATTTTTTTTTTATTATCATTATCAGGATAATTTAGTGAATCCCAATTATTTTGGCCAGGATCATTCTAAGAAGGGCTGTCCTGAATACCAGTTTTTGGGCATCATTAATCAACAATTAATCTGCAATTAATCAAAGCTTTGACGGGGGTTGGGGGACAGGTTAATGAGACGTGAAGACATAAATCAGACTGTTTTGAAACAGTTTTCAGTCAATGCACCTAAAATAACGTGACAGTTAGCCACATTGTTAGCATGCAGGTCGATTAACATCAGCCATAATAGCTTGGAAAAAGAATACTTCTTAAGGAACACAGGATGGCTAAGCTGCTGGTTTTTGAGGTATCTAGTGCTCAACCTTTTAGGGGTCATCCTGGTCAATTTGGAAACTATTCTAGATGCTTGACTTTTTCAACAACTTGCTTGCATAACTGTAAGCCTGTCACGAAGCCTGTCACCTGTGAGATGAGAGCGAGTTGTTTAAATGGTTTAAATGTCCTTGTCTGAGATTAACTAGAAATCATTTTTGGGCTGTTTGAGATTTTTGGGGTAATGCTTCGTATGAAAATTGGGAGATTTTTGTATCGTCCCATGCCTACTCTTGATGGGACCTTCTCTACTGCTTCATAAATCTGTTACTTATATAAACAGAGACTTGTGCATATGAACACCTGAAAATAATTTTGGCAAATCTACAATATATCTCTGTTTGAAGGAATGGAAATTCTATTCATTTTTGTATGGAGTGTGGCCTCATGCAGCAGCTAGCCATGCAGTATTCATAACTGAATATTATTCTATTCCTCTACATATTCGTGTTTGTGAAAATGTGTCCACTAAATGCTTCTCTGTGTTTCTCCTCAGCATCCACAACGCAGTGATATCAGTGTTCCAGAGGAAGGATCTGGGGGAAAATGAACTCTACACTCTGAACGAAGGTGTCAGGTCAGCTTTCTGTCTCGTCACCCGTCTGCCTCTTTGTGTTTTATTTGTCTGTTTTTCTGACTCTCTCTCTCTCTGACTTTCACACAACCACGCTGAATGTTGGGCTTGAGCTTGTTTGTATTTTAGGAAGAAATCTGACAAAATTATAGTGTTTTACTCTATAATTTCCCACCTTCCCTCGCTGTAGTGTTGGCTTTCTCTCTGGCTGAGACACTCCTGCTCCCGTATATAAACAGAATGGCAGCTTCAGTATGCTAAATTTAGTCTTAAGTGACACATTCACACATGCACAGTAACAGTTTTTGTTCACTCTGAGCTGCTCTTTTTTCTCTTGCTGCTCTCGACTGCATACAGCCCACTGAATCCGAAACACCTTGAAGTTAAAGGGGGAAATGACAGGTCGAGGTCACGGAGGGGTCACTGTTGTGTGTTTAACTACGGTATAGCTGAGGGCACACGAGACAGGGCTGTCAAAACTGACTCCACTCATGTAGAGTAAATATCTGGCTCCACACACACACATGTACGTGCAGGTACACTGACTCAGGCTGTTGTGTCTGTTGTTGTGTTGTGCAGCAGTCGTCATGACGAGATAAAGATTAAAGGTCAACTTTTCTCTTCCTGTAAAAACAGCAAGTCACACTAATATCCACCTGTGTTATCAGTTTATCAGCGGAAAATGCTGTTGTTGAAATGTTCTTTGTTTTCAGTGTGAAGAACATATTTTCTCATTTCCTGAGCTGCTGTTTAAACACTGCAGCTTCCTGGTGCAAGAGAACTAATTAGTCATGGTTCTTGTCAGGGATACATGATAATATTGGCACATCATTGGCAGATAAAGGTGTTAAAGGGATAGTTCAGGTCTTTTGAAGTGGGGTTGTATGAAGTACTTACCCATAGTCAGTGTATTACCTACAGTAGAAGTTGGTCAGTGTGCCCCCGGTTTAGAGACTGCCCAGGCAGGAGTGCCACCACTGAAGCTATGCAATGCACGGCTGTGGATGGGGGTAGCAGCCACCTAAAACAAGTCCTGTATAGAAAATACTGATATCAGTTCAAGTGTAGGCTATATTTAGAATATTTTCTCCACTTTACCTCACTGTCAGACAGTAATTTCTGACAGGGAACTGAAGCTGTTATATGGCTCAAAGCCAGACTCCACATTTAATGTTGCTGAACACAGGAGATGCTGGTCTACTGCTACTTGGTATTTCAAGGGGTTAATTTCGAATTGTCAAAGCCACACAATAACAGAAACTAACTGATTGAGACCTGTAGCTAAAAACTAAAATTTAGGTTTGTACCCAACTCAGAATTACAATATGTGAGTCACATTGGATTTGGATGTTCAATACTAACATTTGACTGTTCACTTCTTCTTTCTATATAGAGCTTTGATAGTGAAAATGGAGTTTGAACAGGGTTTGTTTAGAGGGACAGCAATGTTCATCATAAACAAGACAAGTTAGCCATCAGAGCGAATGCTTGCTAACTACGCTAAAACAGGTTGGAAATGTGCAATAAAGTTTGCTGTCGACATTAGATATCAAACAAAAACCACAATCTGTTGTTAATAAGTTGTTGTGAGCTGTAAATGCACCACTTCTAATGCAGAAGGCAGAAGATATGTCGGAGCCTGACCAGGCAAAGCCTCTCCAGGCAGCTGCATCCGCCTCATCCAAACTCACCCTGGCTCTGGGTCTGCAGCTGCCTGCATCGGATAGCAGCGTGAAAGTGAGGAACCCTCACTCTGCAGCTAAACCTGAGGACTGAAATGTCCGCAGAACACTTACTGACATAAAACAACAAAAAACAAGTAATACTTCACTTGGAGAATTTCAAACGACTGAGGGGTCTCCGACTGATGATTTGAATCTTCGACTTTCAGGGAACAGCCCCACTGAAATTACTGTTTTTACTGTCAACAGAGTCCAGCGGCTTTGACAAAAGCATAGGGGTACTGAAGCTGTGCGCAACTTCCCCATCCGAAAGGGCTGTCGAGAGCAAGTGAAGCAGTTAAAGTATTTTCAATATAGTGTACACTTAAATCGTTCGAGTTTTTTTAAGGTGGCTAAAATACATTTTGCTGCTGTCCTCGTCCACAGCAGAACATCACTTAGCTTTCATGGTGGTACTGTAGGTAATACACTGACTATGGATAAGTACCTACCTCATATGAACCGACTTTAAAAAACATCCCTATATCAGCTTGTTATGAACATTTCTGCCAATATGACGGGCCGATAAGATGACACTTTAATTATGTGACTGTAATTAGGTGAAATAGGTTAAATTTGCCCTAGTTGGCTATAGTTAAGATTGTCTCAGGGAGAACATCATCCAAGACAAAGTAGGATGGATTTTACTGTTTGGATGCAAAAGTTACATAAAAATAAATATGGCTTGTTTACATGTAACCAGAGGTGAGGCAGTTTTCTTATTTTCCCCAGTGAATGTAAGCATTGTATTTTATGTCTGCATCTGCCAGTGGTTCATCACTATAAGAGGAGGCATAATTATATGTTAATTCCACTACAGGAGAGACTCGATGTTCTCTGCAGTTGGGTGGGAAAAAATATGCACATATATAGGCATGGGCAATCAGCCAAGACGAGGTGGAAAATATCAGCAAAATCCAGTATCATGCATCCCTAGTTCATGTTGAGGAGGTATTAATGTTGGTGTATCTGTGTATGTTTGCACTTATTTGAACTCTTCTTTTTATGTAGGCAGCTGCTGAAAACGGAGCTGGGCTCCTTCTTCACTGAGTACCTTCAGAATCAGCTCCTCACTAAAGGCATGGTGATACTGAGAGACAAGATCCGCTTCTATGAAGGTAACTGGCGCAAAAAAATATACAAAGACCATTTGTTTGTTTGTTCTGCACAAAAATTTCAATGTCATTAGTTGTTCACTAACAGGGCCTCCTGGCATTGTTGAGTAACGTTCACAGTGGCAGTGAGTCATTTCAGGTTTTATCTCAATGTGACAAAAGTCACACAAGTCTCCCAGGGGAAAATAATAATTGACTAAAGTATCAGATGCTAAGTTAACCCTTGAACTATGAGTTTGAACTGGTGGAACACACACACACACACACACACCAGCAGTCAGAGTGAGAATGAGCCACTGAAGAGGTGAGAAGAAGACACTGAAATCGATTTGTTCTCTGTTGTGGTAAATGTGTGACCTTTATTTGAAGCACCTTTGAAATAAAAGAACACACACACACACTGACTACAAAGATTTTCGGTGCTGTCGTCAGAGGAAGTGATGCTTTACGTCAATTACACAACATCCAGTCAAAGAGAAATTAAAGATAAGACAAACCACTGCGGTACATGCAGCAACTCACTTACCCATTGTTCTGCTCATTCAGTACTTGTATGTGTGTGTGTGTGTGTGTGTGTGTGCGTGTGTGTGTGTGTGTGTGTGTGTGTGTGTGTGTTGAATGTGCCTGCACAGACTCCTGCTGCGAAGTATGAAGTTTCTGCAATAACACCAAATCACAGTCAACCTTTATCTCTACTGGAGAGATCATTGAGGGGCGACCCTTATCAACAGTGACATTGACTCAGTTACAGAAACAAAGAAAACCACAACAGATATCCTAACAAAGACAGGGTAATACCATCATAAAGATAATATACAAAACCCATTCAAACCTTCTGATTAGGGAAAACAATATGAAGGGCTGTACCTGAGTCA
The DNA here is from genome assembly GCF_006386435.1 of Epinephelus moara. Classification (NCBI taxonomy): domain Eukaryota; kingdom Metazoa; phylum Chordata; class Actinopteri; order Perciformes; family Serranidae; genus Epinephelus; species Epinephelus moara. The sequence goes on from NC_065528.1 coordinate 19,133,247, forward strand.
GAATTTTGTCTGTTGCGTGGAATTTGGGTGTTCGATACAAATATTCAACTACTCATTACTTCTTTTCTCATGTAGATGATCAAGCAACACTTAATTGAACTCGGCGGGACGTTCAGAGTGACGGCGACATTCACATATTATAGTAAATAAGCCAAGTAAGCCCTTTGGTGGCAATTATTGGACACAGCACACTTCTTCTTTCTGTAAGTTAAATCCAGCATCTGCAGATGGACTCACAACAAACTGAATGAGTGCAAAGAGTGAGCCCTGAACATGTCAAGATGACAGATGTCAGATACGTATATACAACAGCTGAGGTCAGGGATCTTTAACTCGCATCGTCAGAGGGGTGACAAAGCATTCTGGGTCATCTTATCTAGTTATGTCCTTGGACAACAAGTAAAACACTCACAGCTTGTTACACACTGACAAAGAGTAAATGTCATGTAAGGCATTTGGGCTCGTGATATCCTGACAAAACACAAAATGCAAGATTACTTTTGTGGCCTTAAAGTTTCCATTGTCTAGGTAAGGTATGGTAATTTAAGGTAAAGTTTAATGTCGCTGAGGGGCAATTTGAGATACAGACAGTAGTCATGAGTACAACAGACAGTACAATACAAACACACAGAATCCAGTATCACACACTGCCAGGGATGAATCACAGATATTAGTGATCATTACTGGTTAAGATAAGCGTTAGCAGACGGGACAAAGGACAGTCTGTAACGCCTAGTGCTGCATGTAGGGAGGTAAAACCTCTGCACTGATGGAAGCAACTAAATCTCAACATGGAGGGGATGTTGAGAGTCTGAGACACTAGACCAGGCTTTAGATGTGACCCTCTCTTCATACAGATGCTGTAGGTTATTAAAGGTAACACCAGTGATCTTACAGCACAACTTGACCACTTTTGCCCACTTATTCTTGTTTTTAAGGCTCAGATTACCAAACCAACAGACAGTGTTAAAAAAAAGAACTGACTCAATAAAAGCAGAATAGAACAATTTCATGACTGTCCTATCTACATCGAAACTCCTCAGCTTCCTTAAAAAGAATAGGTGTTGGTTTGCCTTTTTACAGATGCTGTCAGTGTTCACATCAAAATTTAACATCATCTAAAACAGTGCCCAGATGCTTAAACTGTTGCACTGCTGCCACCGGCTCCCCCTTGATCACACTAAAGATGTACTGAAAATGTGCAGCATCTTTTGCCGACACTAGACATCAAACAAAAGCCACAGACCGAATCATCTTAAGTTGCTGTGAGCTGTAAATTCACCACCCCTAAACAGAAGGCAGAAGATAAAAAAAAGATAAAGTGATATCAGAGCCTGAGGGGGCAAAGCCTCTCTTCCAGCGGGAGGCTGCCTTCATCTCGTTCAGACTTATCCTGGGTCTGGGTCCACAGCTGCCTGTACATCTTCACAGAGCAGACAGAACAACTTGATGTCGTGTAATGATTTAATGGAGAGCAGCGTGATAGCTAGGAGCGCTAATTCTGCAGCTATACATCTGGGGACCAAAATGTTCTCCAACCATCTTCTAACCGTAACCCCACAAATGTCCTCTTGACCTCGAGGATGAACTGGTTAGATTTTGGTGGCCAAAGGTCACTGTGACATTGTCAGTGTCACGCTTGTGAACGCGATATCTCAAGAACACCTTGAGGGGATTTCCTCAAATTTGGCACAAACATTCACTTGAACTCAGCATTAAACTGTTTAGATACGGGTGGCCAAAGGTCAAAGGTCAAGGTCACTGTGACCTCACTAAACATGTTTTTGGCCATTACCCAAGAATTCTAATGTTAATTATGACAAAATTTCACACAAATGTCTAATAGGATAAAATGATGCAGTGATGACATTTTATATCCAAAAGGTCAAAGGTCAGTTTCACTGTGACATCATAATGTTCTGCAAAAATACTTTTCTGGCCATTATTCAATGCCATAACTCAAAGAAGGGGAGACAATTGTTAGACACCGAATTGGTGCCACTAGTCTTGGGTGTGCACCTTGAAACTGTGCTGATTGTATCGATCTTCTGTGCTGCTGGGTTGAAGATGTGTGTGAAGCATCCATGTTTTGGAATTTGTAGCTTCCTTGCAGCAACATTCATATTTAAAAGACTGTCTACTGTCATGGCTACATATGAGCCTGAAGAGACATGGATGTAAACTGTAACTGCAACTTGACTAGGTCGCTGAGGCGGTAATTCTAGTTTGACTTTGAAGTGATCTGTCTTTTGTCTTCACGCTTAGGTCAGAAGTTGCTGGACTCCCTGGCTGACACATGGGACTTCTTCTTCTGTGATGTTCTGTCCATGCTGCAGGCCATCTTCTATCCTGTACAGGTACACACACAGACACAGCCACACACACATACTTCTATTCTACTTTCAAAGTCTGTTTTGACACCTGCGTGTATGTGTCCTTAGGGAAAGGAGCCATCAGTGCGTCAGCTGGCTCTGCTCCACTTTAGGAACATCATCACCCTCAACCTGAAACTGGACGAGGCTTTGTCTCGACCCCGAGCCAGAGTTCCTCCTTCTATCATACAGATGCTGCTAATACTACAGGTACACACACACACACACACACAAACTCTTTTATTTCTTCATCTTTCCTCCCCTTTTCACCCTCTTTGTTTTACAATCTGTCACGCTATCTCCACACACACACATACACACACACACACACACACACACACACACACACACCCTCAAACACAGGGCTTGCACAAACATCCATGACTGATGCAGGGTGAGCGAAGAGGGTAAATGACAACAGATGGAGGACCAGAGGGTACGGAGGGCTGTTTTTTTTTTTGAAAAGGGATCTCACAGGAAGTAGTCTCAGTGTGAACACAGAGCTCAGTCGTCTTCCCATGACCACTCAGTGCCCTCTGCACCCTGCCTGTGTCTGTGTCTGTGTCACTGTTGGTCTATGTGAATTATCCATGTTTACTCTGTCCTTTGAGACCCGTATATCCTCCCAAAACCTGAAAAAAATAAGAATCAATTATGATTAGGGTGTGTCTGACCTCATTAGCTAAAATGTTTTGAAGCAAAGGGTCATAAAATTAAAAAAAATTCAAAGGAAATTTCATCTTATCTGCTCAGTGATGAGAGCGCAGACATATATGTGTCCCCTGTGGATAATTGGCTTCAGTTCATGAGAATTCCAAAATAAACTGTAGTGAGTAATAGTCGGCAGCTGATATCGCCCCAGAGTAAGTTGCCTGACCTTGAAATAAGAGTAAATTTTTTTACAGCTTTATTATATATATGGTGAACCAGGTTTATTTGATTCACTTATACATTCACTATGCTGCGACTTATGGCTTCACTTTTCATGGGAACAGGAAGACAGTTGTTAACTTATCAGACAGCACATACTGAATTTTCAAGTTCAAGGAATACTTCATCCCCCAAATGACCATTTGTGTATCAGTTAATCACCTTGTGTTACAGTGAATTTGTAAAGAGAACTTTTTCTTGCATGCCTCCGGTCAATGGAGCATCAAATAAACTGAGAAAATTCTTGATGATCTGAAGTAAAAGGAATTAGGGGTTTTACAACAGCAACACTATATCAAACATCTGTTTTCAAACTCACAACACACAACCTGTGCAGCGTAATCCGAGTCTCTTTTATCCAGTGGTATGCTCAATACTTCCCAAACAGACCGCTCTTTCTTACAGAGAACTGAACAGAAGGTGAAACTTTAAGGCGACATTATGTGACATTCAGAGAATTAATAAAGCAGCACACCCAAGCGGCAACCTCCGAGGCTGACAAATGAAGCCAGTGCAGAAGTGTCAAAAACTGCATTTCCTCAAATGGCCACTTGAGGCTGGCTCCAAAACAGAGTAAATCCCAATAGACCCCCGTGTTAGGATGCCCAGCTTTACAGCAGAAATAAACATGTTTACAGCCTGGTACAAAAAACGAGTTTGTTCTCTTTAGCCAATTTCAGCATTCATGACAACTGTACAGGGGGTGAATTTTTATACAACTCACCCATTCACATTTAAGGCCCAAAGTTATGCATATTTAAGGATGGGGTGTCATGAGTGACAGTCTGTTTGCTAAGTGTCGCTGCACTCAGTCAGATCCACTCCTCATGCCTCCATAGTTCTACCCTCTCCTTCAAATATGGTCACCTCTGGCTCCAAAAAACCAAGATGGCGACTGCCAAAATGCCGAACTTAAGGTTGTAAAACGGCAGTCCCCAAACTAATGGGTGATGTCATGGTAGCTACATCTAGTGGTTGAGCAGAGAGCCAACTGGTCCAGCCACGGGGTCCAGATTTTTCCTTGGTCGTTTGTTCAAGGTTCACACAGTTTAAAATATTCAGCGTCATACTTGCGTTTGGCCATGTCATCGAGCTAGTTTGATGTCTCTGTCAATTACTCGACAGCAGGAAATGGCACTTCAAAATAAAAGCTGTGCCAGAAATTCAATGTACTTCAAAAGAAATTGTGTTTTTTTACAAACTTGACTTGACTTGGCATTCAGAATGGACCCATGACCCGCTTTTGGACCACGACCCACCAGTTGGGAACCACTGTATACAGTCTATGAGCAAGCCACTATTTGCCATGTACAGTAAAGATATGGTGGAGTAAGGGTGTCCTGAGCAGAGAGCTGCTTCTTTGCACTGCACTCATATAGCTGTTGCTGCTGATATTGGGATGGCGTTGTAGTGGAAATGTAGCGCCCAACTTTTTGGTTCTGCATTGGTAACACCATCAGCTCTGTCAACACTGCTGCTGTTGTTTAGCGCTGCTTATGGTGGAGTCATCACTATTGTTGCTAGCCACTGGCTTAGCCACCTCCTTGTTGAGAACTGTGTCCAGACAACTCATACGCTCTGAATTTTGTATAGAGCCCCTTTAATCAATGCTCCCTTCAAAGCCAGACTCTACTGACACAAACAGTAATTTTACTTCTCTGAATACAGGAACTGCTGGTCCACCACTGCATTGATCAGACTTTGGTGTTTTAAAGGGTTAGTTTGGATTCAGCAAAGTGACACAATGACGCAAACACTGTTTGAGGCAGTGGTGGACCAGACACTCTCACGTTCAGCAAAGTAAAGTTACTGGTTTTTCTTACAGTGGAGTGTGGCTGTGAAGAGAGCATAGATGCTGTATGTTTCAGTTCAGTTTCAAATACTAAAGTTGACCAAAAACACGTGTTTGGGAAGTACTGAGCATACGAATGGATAAATGAGACTTTGATTATACTGCACGAGTTGAGTGAGAGCTTGTAAATGAATGTATTAATGCAGTCTTGCAGTTGTTAAACGCAAACTTTGATGACTTCAATTCATCAAGAATCTTCTTTGTTTTTGGATTCCTCCTACTCCGTGGAGGCATTCAAGGAAAGCAACGTTTTCTTCATGGATTCAACACAACATGGGGTAAGAGACTTTTAAAAAGGCCTTTCTCTCTGGTCTCCTACAGACAGAGGTGAGTAGAGTCTCGCAACACACGTGTGTTTGGGGAGAACAGGGGTTGTTGGGGCTTGACTGCGGTCGGTGAGATGTCGCCACTACCCACTTGAGGGCAGGCAGCCCGGCTTTTGGACCTACTCTAGAGAAGGTCCATCTCCGGGTGGCTTGGCGTGGCACAGCGCGTCTAAACTGACAATGGAAACACAAATCGGTGCAGCATGGCCTTGCTCGCCGCAGCCAAAACTGACAGTGGAAAACGGGTGTTACTGATATAGAAATGGTCCTTTGGGGGGTGAAGTATTCTTTCAAGATGCTGCGCTCATAATTTTGCGCATTATGAGATGGTTAACAGGAGTAGAAAGAAACAAAAGCACAAAATTAGGTTTATTTTTTAGTAATTTCTCTATTTTTTCCCCTTATTATATGTAATAATCCCAATATCACTCACAAATATGCAAGTCTAGTTTAAGTTAAACGACCTAAGAGAAATGCTGTGACTAGACTCTTGAATTTCTTTAACAGCGTTAGCCATTTGTGGGTCAGGGAGTGAATGCAAGTGGATTAAATGTGTTCTCAAGTGTGTCTGGGAGTATGAACTGTGCGTCTGTTTTTGTGTGGGTTACTTTGGACATCATTGTAGTGACTCATTGACCCAAATCTGCTGCTTCCAGACTGAGACAGAGGAAGGTACGGAGACTATAAAAGACACAAGAACAGAAAGCAGGATCTATTTTCCTTCTTTATTCATTGTGCACAGATAGATATTGCAGAGTCATTTTAATTGGTCTGTTTTTATTTGCCTTCAGTGAATATCAAATCAACAGGTAGAGCTGAAGATTTAAAAGCAGACAGTGAAGAGGGGCCCTTAAGAAAAGAGGTTGAGTGTAAGAGAAATAAAAGTCGGGACTGCATGTTTGCTGTTTTTGCAACCTCTTGTTTCATCTGTTAGTAATTTCCCTTTAGTTCTGTGACGCCAGTTCGTTCAAGTCTGGTCTATTTATGTGGTTTGTCTCTGTGCTGTGGTTTTGATGCATATGCTCAGTGATTCAGAGTCCTGAGACTTGATTGATCCCTCCTTTGTTATGTGAAGACCTTCAAGTAAGGTCTCTGAGCCCACATGTTTCACACTCCTCAGGGTGAAAATTAGGTCGCGACTTCATAAAAGTTATTAAACTGAATCCAGCTTTTTTTGCAGATCCTCAACCTTTCAAACATAGAAGTTCTTGTTTGTTATCCCTCGTGGCTCTGAGTCCATAAAACAGCACCATATTGATTCCCATTGATCATGAGGGTAATTTGTTTGCCACTGATCTATTTAAATACACGCTAACATCAAGTGCACAGTGGCTTTGAGCCTCGCTGCGGAGATGAAAGCTGTAATGCCTGTGTTTCTTGGCAACAGTGCAGAAACAATCATGAAACAAGAAGACACATCTGCAATAAACGGGGCAATGAGCACTCCACATATGCAGAGCGGCTGCACGGTGAAGCGGGATGTGTCCAAAGAAGCAAGCTTCCCCTCACATGGAGAAACATCCCCTTTATTTCCATTAAGGAAATTGGTTGTGATTGTGCTGTGATAAGAGATGCAGCTTCTCTCACTCATGTTCTCAGTTTGTTGTTGCCTGACATCGCTAGGCCAAATTGCAAATACCGATTAGTCTCGAACCTCTCAGTTTATTTTCTATTTCTTAGGGGCATTAGCAGGGACTGTAGACCAAATTGCCCCTGGACACAATTGGATTTACCCACAACCAATTAGGGTTGCAGCGCTATACTGGTTTCAAGGTATACTGTGATATAAAAGTCAAAGGGGCAGAGTCCTGAATCTGGGTGGGTGACATGCAAAAAATATTTGATATTGATATTTTGTCTTAATATTATTTCCGGGGTTGGTTCTGGGTGAAACTAAGATCATGCAGGTCAGATGGTGGGTGTTGCATGATAAATATGTTAAAACAAAATAATTATGAGAATAATTTAATGTAATCTTTTAACGTTTTAATCCTCTGACTGCTGACTTTGGGTGCTGACTCTGTCTTCTGCGCCAGCTGAAATATGAGAGATGCTTTAATCAGGTGCATTACTAACGGGCTTGATAACTATAGTGATGTTGTGCTCAATATTGTGAGAACAGACACAGCCCACAGTCCAAAGACATGCAGGTTAATTGGTGACTCTAAATTGGCCATAGGTGTGAACGTGAGTGTGAATGGTTGTCTGTCTCTATGTGTCAGCTCTGTGATAGTCTGGTGACCTGTCCAGGGTGCGGAAGAAATTCGTCAAATGTGTGGGTGCAGTATACCACGTCACAGTACCAGTTCGGGAGCAGGTCTTGAAAGTTAAACTTGTGCAGGACTTTGACGCAAATGTGTGAGCCAAAAGTGAAGTCATCACAAATTTTGCATGACACATGAAGGCCCTGCAAGTTGTCAGCCATCGTCTCAAACAGGCTCCATATTAGATTTGTCATTATGATTGGCCTGGCCCATCGGAGACTGGCTAGATATTTGTCTGAATGGGAGGGAGACCAGACGCATCTGTCAGAGCAAATAAAACAAGCTTACAAATCTGTCTGGGCACCCGACTAAATTTGTAGTAGAGTTGTATGTTGACCTTAAACTTAGACGCAGACCTGGGTCATTTAAACAATAGATTAAATGACAAAACATACTGTGGAAGAAGTCACTTGCAATGGCAACCCACAAATAATTATCTTTAGAGTGGATTACATGATTAAATTTGACACCCGTTGTTCACTTTCCTCACAGATATTCCCTTTCAACCCAGTTACAGGGGTTTGTTTTGTCTGCCTCTCTCGATCTAAATTGAGTGACGCTGTTGATGTTCTCATCTGAGTGTGATTACACGTTTATACAAGTCTAAGATTGGGACCACACTCACTCAGCAAGCTGTTTTATTCATGTCATCTACCGGCCACGTCCTATTGTCAAATGTCAGTACGTTTTAAACAATATTAAAATGCAGCAGACTCATCAGAGACCTTCAATTCAGCTCACAGTAACTGACAGAGGGACTGATAAACCACAGGAAAGCAAAGTTGACTTTCTTTTACCAAGCAATGACTGGCTAACACAGTGTTTGTGTGTGTCTGATGCAGGGAGTCCATGAATCTAAAGGTGTAACAGACGACTACCTTCGTCTGGAGACACTCATCCAGAAGGTGGTCTCTCCCTACCTCGGGACTCATGGGCTATATTCCAGAGATGGATCTTCCAATTTGCACTGCTCCTCCTGCCTATTAGGTATGTGCGTGTGAGTGTGTCATAATCCCTTATGTGTTTATGTTTGCACTTGTACTCTGTGGTATTAATTTAATTCATTTCACTTAATGTTTATTCGGGACAAACACAGTGTACAGAGAGAAGTACACCACAGTTACAGCAGTGTATCACAGCATTAATTTCAAATGCCTCTCCCTAAAGGGGTTCTTAAAGTGAAGAACGTAAATCATAAAACATGTGTTTTAGTGTGTGTAATCAAAACTCTAAAGCAGTCTTTGTCTTTCCAGAGAAGCGTTTGCAGCGCTCCTGGCCCTCCAAACCAGGCAACGCCCCCATCGCCAAGAACCCAGTGGTGCGCTCTAAGAGCTACAACGTTCCCATGCTGACCCCTGTGGTGGAGTACGATGGCGACTCCTCCACAGGAAGTGGCACTGCAATTAGACGACACTCTGTCTCTGAGATGACTTCCTGCGTGGAGGAGAGCTGCTCTTTGGCCGAATCCACGACCACTGCCACCAAAAACACCAGCAACACCAGCACACTCAGCCTCACCAGCCACTCCCCAGCTTCCACGGCCTCTGCTGCACTTTCAGGTAAAAAAATAATGCAACTGATCACTCATGGTGACACATTTCAAGATTGCAAGAATCTGTTCTTTCTAGATTGATTGTTTCAGATGGCCTTTTTTAAAGTGTCCATCTCTTTAAGCCGCCCTCCTGAAAAGACCAGTCTACTTTGATCGGTCAGTGTTTCTGGGTCTTCTGCATCTGCGCTCTCCGCACCTCTGCCCTGTCATTGCAGCTGAGGAATGACTGTAACTGAGTATAACAGCACTTTTGACAAAACAAGAGATAACAGAGAAATAAGAGAGTCCGAGAAAAGTAATAACCTATGGTGTGTTCCAGAGAAAGAAAAATACAGCGATAGGGGCTACATGTAGAGGATGTGGGATATACAGTATGGATGCTTCCAAACCCAATATCTAGGCTGACAAAGAAACAACTCCTAGGCCAGTGTTCCAGCGTCCACACATGGCAACTGCTATCACAACTAGAGATTGATGAAGTACAACAAATACACTACTGCAAGGGGGAGCCAGGACGACAGGTCAAAGTGGGGATGTCATCATCATCCCCACACTCCGAGATTGGGTACCAAGCCCCAACAAGCCCTTACGACACAGATTCTGTTAGACCAAGGGTGAATGACCTGAGATTGAAAATCATGGACAAGCTGGAAACCAAGCAACCCCGAGGCTAATTGACCCCTTTGTTGGCCTTCTGATTGGTCTGCTGACCCACCAACCAGAGTGCTCCTCCCCATAGCAACACTTGCTAACTCACTGGGGTTCGTCAAACAGACTCAAGGGGTAAGTCTGTGGAGTCAACACGGGTGAGCGAGCTAGCAACTGCAGGGGGGCAGCTCACGTTAGTAGCCATGGCTACCATCAGACATCGGGACAAAACAACTATTTTCACAAGTTTTCAGATATGTCATGTAATGCCTGTTCACTCAACTGTAGCCACGTTTGTTCTCTATCACTGACACCGCGTTTTGGACAGAATGATCGATTCAATTCGAATTACGAGAAAGTTAAATCTCACGGTATTTTCCATTGTTTCGTATGGGAATGAACCCCCGCGAGGCTTGGCTTGTCGAACCCAGCAACAGTAACCAAGGGGGGCGGGACCATGGGCGGGTCTTGACAAAGGGTGGAATACCATCGAAGAGTGCTCCCAAAGATGAGCTGCTAAGTGGATACCTCAGGCAGCAAAAACCCGAGAATGCAGAAGAGAGGGATGAACCATCATGGAAGGACAAGTCCCTACACGGCATGTACCACCGACAGATTGAAGAGGTGGCCGACTTCAAGAAATCCTACCAGTGGCTGGAAAAGGCTGGACTGAAAGACAGCACAGAACAATAATCATGGCAGCACAGGAACAGGCACTTAGTGGGAGATCAGTAGAAGCAGGGGTCTACCACACCAGACAGGACCCCATAATAGCCAGATGTAAGATGCAGGCAAGAACGGAACAATTTGGTGAGAACGTCGCCACATTTAGTTAAATATCTTACCCATCTACAAAGCACTAATGTTACTGTACTCTCCACAGGAGAGACCACAAGCAGGCAGCTGATCAGAAGGGACCCAGAGGACTGTGATCACAATAAACACACTGATCTTAAAATTGTTTCTCTAAACCTCCTGTCCTCTGCACAGACACTGTGACCTCCACCCAGGACCCCCTACCCAGAGACGCTGACAGCCCCACAGGTCCACACTCTCTCCAGTCACAGCATCACTCCCCCTGCATCCTCCCAGAGCCTTCCCCAGGCGCGGACACACACTGCACAGGTTCGCTGGTGTCAGACTCCCCCGCGTCCTCCCGAGTCCTGGCTCAGGACACCAGCTCCGGCCCCAGTCCTTCGTCCAGCCCAGAGATCATGATGCACCACATCCCGGAGTCTTTGGACTCGGAGCCGGAGCACGAGGGCATCTTTCTGGACTTCTCACGACACTGTTCTGGAGAGTCGGACACGCAGCAGAAACAGCAGCAGGCGGTGTGTGGCGTGACAAACACACACACACACATCTAAGGAGATGTGCACCAATGCAAACAGTGCCGAGCCAAGACGACTCCTCACACTCTGCGACACTTCCTGCTGTTCCTAGGAGACTCTAGATCATCAGGGATCCTTTCAAACTAAAATATGTTTTTAGAAGATGTGGTCGCCCATCTCTAGAAACAAGTCTAACCTCATCCTGTCTGGTAAAAATATCAATTTGACCTTTTTTTTTAAGTGTATTCCCCCAGTTTGGAAACATCAGTCCTGGCCTCTCTGTGAAGCTACAATCACAGTAATCACTTGACTTTCAAACTCAGCTATAGTCAAGTGGTCATATCACAGGTTTGGTCTCTCAAACACATAGAGCCAGTGATGATAACACATCAGGTGCTCGTGCTGAAATGATTTAATTACTGTCAGATATCTCTTAGGGCTATCTGGCTGTCGAATTCAAACTTTTTTTAACACTTTAAATGTTAAAGAAACTCTCCAGTCTGACCGGTGATGCTTCTTTATTGTTGGTTGAACCTCAACTTATTTTATTAATTGATGATTAAAATATTAATTTGAATTTTGCATTCAGTCTCATTCTAAAGTCTAAACTTGTATCTCAAGTATCATGAGAGAGCAGGTAAAGCCTAGTTCACATTACACGATTTTCACCCTGATTTTGCGTCGCGGAGACTATCAGAATCTTTTGAGTGTTCATACCTGCCGACATGTGTTTCTGTCAGTGGGGGTCTCGCCAACTGCGTTACGACCTGTGTGTGCACACCACAAGATTTCTCCACTGAGCCCTCGCCGACAGAGCCCCAGATAACGCGGTGACATCACCAAACTTGGAGATGAAGGCATGGATATTCTTTATTATCCTAGGTCCAAGCACAATGCGCTCCCCATGATCCTGTGGACGCCGCCATTGTTGCTGTTGCTTGCTGGCCGGCTTGTCCTCCTCACATTTCTTCCGTCCTCCTGCGTGCTGACGTGGGACATATCCCGCCTCTCACTGGCTGATGCTCTTTGTCAGTCGTGTCACACTTCTCCAGTTTTCTAGCATGCCAGATATCCAGTCCCAGTCGCAGACGAGGGGCGACTTGCTCGTAGGCTTGTTCACACATGAGGACTCGTTATGGCAGACTACCTGCCGACTCACCTCCGACCCAAGGCGGCTCTCAAGATCCTCTGCGACGTCAAAATTGTGGTGAAAAACGTGTAATGTGAACTAGGCTTAAGGGAGCACTGTGTAGGATTTAGTGGCATCTAGCAGTGAGGACTGCAGATTGCAAGCGGACGAAACATCTCCCATGTGTCAAGCCTGAACTCTCAGTTAGAATTCTGTCAGAGTTCATTGTTCAGGAGGTTTTATACTGAGCTAAATTATCCGCAGAGGTCTCCTCCATAATCAGGGTGATTGGTGTCGGTTGCATGTTTAAAAATCGGTGTTTCTCCAATGCTGCTCGTCAGAGAGGGGCTGCTAACTAACGTGGCCAAAAACGGAAATGCAGGGTGCCCAGTCTAGAGCCAGTGTTTGGTGTGTCTGTCCTGGGCTACTGTGTAGATATAAACGGATCATTCTAAGGTAACAAAAACACATTTGTTATATTATATTACATTCCTACCAATGTTTCCCAAGTCCTACACATTGAACCTTTAAAGGGAAGAAGACACTAAAAATGGTTCACATGTTTCTTAAATCTTTTGCTTTTGGTCCTCGAATTTCATGCTTTTGTTTTCTGCTGCTTTAACGTTTGATCCATTTTTTTCAAGTACCATCAGAATAAAAGCAGGTCCCAGTGCCAATTCAGTCAGTTTAAGTTTAGAGTAGATTTAAAGTACAGATTAAGGCTTTTGGCAGATTTTATCATAACAATGGGCAGCTGTAGTTTCTTTTTGATTCATCTTAGGGTATTGTCATTCATTTTTAACATTAAACCCTTTAAATCAGTGGTTCCCAACTGTTAGGTCGTGGTATGAAAGTGGATCACAGGTCCATTCTGAATGGACCGTTTGTAGAAAACAAAGTACAGTGAATTTCTGATGCAAAGCTTTTACTTTGAAGTGCCGTTTCCTGCTGTAGAGTGAGTGACTAACAGACAGCTACTTGACAGAGGCAGCAAACTAGCTAGATGACATGGCCAAACACAAGTATGATTCTGAGTATATTAAACTGTGTGGACCTTGAACTAATGACTAAGGAGAAATCTGGACCCCATGGCTGCACCAGTTGATGATGAGGATAATAGCCTTCTTCCAAATGTTGTTTTAGCTGTATTCAGCTGTTTCCAAACCTTGGACCTCTTCCTGCCACCTTATGTCAAATCAGAATTATCACTGAAAGTCACCTCTGCGTCAGCGTGGAGGATGTGTGAGTCAGTGACTCAGTCAGCGTCTTTCCAATCGAGTAAATATTAGGGGACTTTTTCAATATGAAAAAATGTTTTTAGTCAGAATCAAACTGAACTGGATGTGTCCAGATGTTAATCTATGATGATTTTTTCAGAGGTACTTTACAGGGCTTTCCCCTGCTGATTCTCAGACTTGGGACTAACATCTTATCTCAGCTCTTCTCACAGTGTATTGGTGTTTATTTACAGGTGTACTATGCAGGAATGTTTGGTTACTGTTTGTCAACACATTGCTCAAACCTGTCCCCTCCTTCCTTTTTGGAGCGAGCTTTGTCTGCCTGCTTTTTCAGCTCGCTATATTGAGTTTCTTCTGTGCTGTATCTGCAAGAATCTGCAAGAAAATCCAGGCAGAGGGCAGAGTATCTGCAGATAAACACACTGTCACACACAACTTCTGTAAACTTGTGTACGAGTTTATGTGTTGTGTTTTAGAAAAATCCTGCATAGCACACGTTTTAAAAAGCACAAAGCCACGTGTTAAGACTCTGTCATGCTACTACAGTATGTTCTCCCCGAGGCCAGGTCCAAACAGGAACAAACAACCTTTCATTTTTCCTTGTGTACACATCTGGGAGAAAATCACATCCAGCCACAAACACACACTTTGTATTCATGAATGAATGAATGCAACGTTTAAGGAATTTTTTAAACATATTAGGATCTATTAAAGCTTTGGGATGAAAACTTTTTTTCTGCGTAAGAGTATTGTTTGTTGTAAAATCCCAAAACTTTGATGGAAACCAATAACATTAGGTTATATTTGGGTCCGTATTTTTAAATGCTAAAATGAGAAAACTTTGCAGACATCGTGTGCCGATGTGCTGTGTTTTTTCCTTGCAGTCAAATATATGTGGCAGTAATAGCGCAGCAGAAAGGTGGGAGAAGGAAAAGTAAAAAGGCAGAATAGTCCTTAAACACCTGGCAGCAGGGGGAGGTGAGGAGACAATCAGACACACCTGCTGCAGGCGGAGGAGGGAGCGGCAACAATGGCTGCATGGACACGGAAAGAAGAGACGAGTGAGCGTGCTAAAAACAACAGATATTTAATTTTCAAAAGAATAACTAGTTTCTATGCATCCGAAAACAAAGTGGTAAAGTCGTGAGGCAGCTGTTTGAAGAGGCGGCGGGACTTTGAGGACTCTCTGAGCAACACGTGCTGCTGAACGCTGACATCACCGCAGCAGGTATGGATGGATATTTATTTTATCTTTCTTCAGCTTTCCAGACTTTTTATTGACTTTTGTTTGTTGTGCATTTCCTTTGAGCCTCCCTGAGTGACTGGGGGAAATACATGACTCCCTCCACCATAAATTAGATTTTAGATTTTTAAAACTTACGTTTTGATGTTGAAAGTTAAAAGTTGAAGACGAAATGGTGTTGGAGAAACTCCTTGGGTTTTCACTCTGTAAACTGGTTAGTTTGTGGAGATGCTTTATTTTTGGCCAAATTGTAAATGAGACATAAAATTAAGTGATTTTGATTAAATAATATTATTTTAAGCCCTGATTTATTTATTTTTTTCTGAAGGAAGCTTCATCGCTCATGATGAGTTCAGGGACCATCAGAATTTTTTTTTTTTTAAAAAATCGAGTGATTTGTGTTTTTACAGTTTGTGGCCATGATAAATGGTGTGATTTTTGGCGATTTTTAAAGAAAGCGGGGGCATGTTCTCCTAAAAATTGGTGGTAAAACAAACAAAACAAAATACAGCCATTAAGATTTGAATGTCCCTGTCATAGGCCAAAATAAAAAGTCCCTCCTCAGTGCTTAAAAAATTATTTGACATGCCTCCTCTGTTTTCGCACCACCCTCTTCCCTATAAAAGTAATGAACAGTTCATAACAACAATCTGATGACTTTGGATTTATATGAATGATTATTCTCTTTACTGTGAATGGACTTTACATTATAGTAGTGGTTTATGATCAGTCTCCTGTCTGGTGCACACAAAGTACAGCCTGTTTAACTACTGACTCAGACAGGATCTTTTTTTAGTCATTGAGAAAAATCATATTATTGCTTAATTGTCAGTGAGGTTGTGAAAACTGGATTTTTCCACCCAAAAGAAGAGGATTCATTCGCTTCCTTTAGTTCCTGTTGCTCAGGTTATTTTGCTGTTCAGCCTACAAGTTCCCAGATGCTTTGTAGTCCTGCAGACTGAATGAAGTGACATCAGTGTTGAGAGTCACAGCGAGGTAAAATAAAATCTGACCTTCAGTCAAACAAGACAGAAAAAATCAAACCTGGTCTGTGTGACAATTTTATGACATACTATCATATGATATTTTACCATGACTTCTTTATGACATACTATACTATGACTTTCTTGTGATGTAAAATCCAATGGTAAAATAAGCAATTACATTTTTTATGGAATAACCTACTTTACTATGACAATTTTTGTATTTTTATGCCATACTATGCTGTCATTTTACCATGATTTTTATATGTAATAAATACAACTAAACAATTTTATGAATAAAAAAGTCATGATAAAATGTTATAGTATAGAATGGTATTTTTATTGGATATTACTATGACAATTTTTGACATTTTAAAAAGAATTTAATGTCATTTTCTGTGACATTGTTATGATATATGAGTTTTCATATAATTCTGTCATGGCATATTATGACTTCATGTTATTAGTTTTTTTTAATGACAAACTATACTCTGACATTTTACCCATGACTTTTTGCAACAGTTTCCATGACATATTAGACCATAACTTTGATTTTTTTTTTTAAATGACACACTATAGTACTATGACAGTTTTTTTTTTATCACATGGTTTGTTTGTTTTTCTTTTTCTTTTCTTTTTTGACCTAGCTGCAATGTCATGATGCCATGCTGCTCAGGCCAAACAGCTCCTAGTGTTCATTGTAAATTTAAAGAAAAATAATCAGAAAAGCTAAATCTATTGCTGGTCATCAAACTCAAGTCAACAGTCTCTAGCCGGGTTTCTGGAGGGGCCTTAAAAATTCTTAAAATTTGAATTTGTGAGGTCTTACTTACCACCAAAATTTTATCATGTCGTTTATCCATCTTTAAATTACCTTTTGTCAAAATGAGTCGAGCTCTTCTGCATCAAAGTCCACATTTCTGATGTTAAAATCTTCTTACCTACCACTGAACCTAATACTGTGTTTTTACTTAATACTTGCACTTACCTGTTGGACAAATGAAGATTAACTTAACTCACTCTAATAGCAATATTCCTACATAAAACTTACATCTGCACAGGACCACATATATACTAATTAACTTTATACTTACCTGCAGTGCTTGAATAAGAAACACGATCTGTCCAAAAATCAGTTTTAAATTTGGTTAAAAAATAATCCTAAAAAGATCTTTTAAAAGCATTAGATTTGAGTGTGTGGAACCTTTAGACACCCTGCTCAATGATTTTGAAAATATTGTGACTTTTTTAATTGCCAACAGCTGCTATCACTGACTGTAATGTCAGAAACTTTGGCCGGGGGAGAAAAAAAATAATATTTAATGTGTGTAAATGTGCTCATGAATCTTTAAAAAAATTAAAATGTGGAATTTATTATATAAATACATAAGATAGCAACTTGACTTTTGCTGTAGTAATTAAATATCAATACACATAAATGCTTCACATTTATGTAATTTATCACATAATGTACAATACAAATGTGCTGTATGTACACTAATTAGAGGGCTGATAATAACATGCAAAAAACAGTAATCCTGTCCTTGTTACATTTAATAATCTAGTACTCATAGATGAACAAAAAACACAATATACTGCAGGCTCAGCACTGTCTGACATTATGAAATAACTTCACTGAAGCCAATTGATGAATCAAATTATTTGGTACTTTAAATTTATTTGCATTTGTTTTGTAAAAAGCTAGGGATGCACCGTAATATCAGCTCGGTATCGACGGATATCGGCTTTAAAATGAACTATTAGAATCGGTCAACATGTTTTTTCTTATTTTGCACATTCAGTGAATATTACAAACATTAAAAAGTATTTTATTTCATGTCTCCATCTGCTGGTGGGCCATCATAATAACAGGATGCATGTATAGTATGACGTTAATTCCTTTACAGAAGAGACTCGGCGATCACTAAACTTAGGTGGGAAAGAAAGTGTATATTTATATCAGTTATGGGCCAAACAAGTAGTTATATATGTCAGCACATTGGATATCGGCAAGAAATCCAATATTGTGCATCCCTAGTAAAAATAGCTTCAACTTGATCAACACCATCAGCCCAGTGACATAACGCATTATGTACAGTATGAGAAACTGTTTAAATATCTAATGCTAGTGAAAATGTAGGATCTAAAGAACAGAATTGTTCAATGTAAAATCCTCATTTAGCTGAATCTGATTGGATTTAAAAAAAAAAAAAAAAATCTGCCTTTCTTGATACCGCCACTTGAGGGCGCCAGAGTTGCTAACTTTGAAATTTTACACTATGGCTGCAATGTCCTCGCTTTAAAGTAAATTTAATGTTCTTTACAGTCATACTAAGGAGGATTCTTTTAGGGTAGGGGACCATTCAGTACCTTAGTAACAAAAATAACCTGCAGTATTTGTACTTCTTTCTACAAGTGTTGGGTGTGTATGAGTCAAATACTGTTAGAGTAGTGCACTAACAGGATTTTAAAGCAGCTAGGCACTTTCTTAAGTTTCTAAGTCCCACTCTAAATTGCTGTAGACAACAAGACACAAACAAATTTGAAATGCCAGTTACATTTAATGGGCGATTCAGTGACAAGGATCAAGTGTGAGCCACAGTTTGGCCTCGCAGTTAACTCAACATTGTGCTTTCAACTGTCGTACATTCAGGCTTTAGAGATTCAGCATTAAAAACAAAACATAAAAAAATAAAATTGGGTACTAAAAGTTAATATACTGTTGCCCTCTGAAGCAAATCCATCTGTTTTAGGTTCTCAGCAGTGAAAATGTGAAAGATCACACTGATAAGCAGAAAGAGAAGCACTTTGTCTTGGTGCTGTGGTTTCAGAGCATCAAACACCAAACGTCTGACGCAGGAGCGCTGCAGTGTCTGCAGAGCATGAAGCTGAACCCAGCTCAGCTTGTGCCTGCATGTCACAGCAGCACTTCCTAATAGCAGTCAGTGGTTGTGGGTTAATATCACAGACACCTGTGCATGTCGTGTAGTTTTGGGTTGGCCAGAGTACATTCAGAGAAACAGTACCTTTGTGTATTAGCTAGCACCAATCTTTAAATATCACTACTCTGAACTTTCTAATAGTTTTTTTCTGTTCTATTCCAGCTTATAGGAGTCCAGCTGTGTGTCAACATGAAGCTGCAGCACACCATCACCAGTCCAGCTTCATACTGAAGGTCTGTGTTTCCCTACACACACACTTCACCTACATTATTATCGCCATTTAAGAGCTCTGTTGACTAGAATTCTGGTCACATTTTGGCCTCTTGACCAGAGAGTTTATGCCGTAAGCATGCAGATGTCTTTTTTTAGTGGTTGTTTTTAGTTCATCCTCCGGTCTGGGATTTTGTTTCCGCCGGAAATCTTTTCTCCTCAGAGCTGAAAGCTTTCTGAAGCAGTGTGCAGACCACAGAAACTCTCCTGACATGAATGCACACAAGAATTCAAGTTTTCACTTCATGGAAACAAAATTTAGCTGCAAAGGTCTTAAAATACGACTGAATGTAAAACTGGTACTTTACTCTGTGGCAGTGGATCCAAACCTTTTTCCTTTAAGGGACGCTGTTTCTATGACTGAGTACAGTGAATGATGGAAAACACCTCTGACTAGGTGACACGTTATGGATATTTCATATATTCAATGCATGATAATAACAGTAAATTGTACAATTAACCCAAATAGTGAATGTGATAACTGCATCAGATGAATTTTCCTCATATTTTTAGGAACTTTATAAACAATCCTCTGTATTGTGTATTTATTTTAAACAATCATACATATTTAACAGGCTTCTTTTTTGACAAATTCAGGGTTTTCTTCTTTCTGACACTTCATCCATGTTCAATTAGATCTTTGCTTGTTTTAACTGTTACTTTCCTGATGCAGGACGAGGCTGTTTAGCAGACATAAAAGCCTCTGTGTATATAACTTGTTTTCAGGTCTTCACTGTGCCCTTGTCCTGTCAGATTAAACTCCTAACGTATAATATCGTACAATAATCTGCACATTAA
This sequence comes from Epinephelus moara, assembly GCF_006386435.1. Lineage (NCBI taxonomy): Eukaryota > Metazoa > Chordata > Actinopteri > Perciformes > Serranidae > Epinephelus > Epinephelus moara. Next base: position 19,153,125 of record NC_065528.1, read on the forward strand.
AATCATTTAGTTTTATCACCCGTGAAGGAAATGCTGAGATATAGGCTGACTGCATATTTTGAAATTAGAGTATTTAAGATATAAATTTAAAAAAGAATCTGATGGTTTAAGTGCACATTTAGGACCTGAACACAAGTTATATTCACAGAGTCTTCTCTCTCTGCAAAACAGCCTTGTCCTGCATCAGAAAAGCAGCAGTTAAAACAACCAAAGAGCTGATAGAACAATGGCCAAGCATCAGGGAGAAGAAAACATTGAATCTGTCCAAAAAAAAAAACATAATACAGAAAGAGAATTAAATAAAAATGTACTACAAAATGTATCAGGAAGTTTATGTAAATCAAAACAAAACAGATTAATTACTATGAATACTGCATCAGATGAATTTACCTGATATTTTAAGGAGCTTTATCTGCAATCGTGTATTTCTTTTAAACAATCACATATACTCAATAGCTTTCTTTTGACAAATTCTAATTCATTTTCTTCTTTCTGAGACTTCAGGTCTTCACTGTGTGTGTATCCTGTCAGAATAAGCTGATATCTTGTATAATAATCTTAATTTAAAAATAATTTAATTTAGTTTTCTTATTACCAGTGAATAAAATGCTGAGATATTGTCCTACTGAATATTTTTGACTTTTGAAATTGGATTATTATTTACAATAGACTTTGCAGGAGCTATTAATTAATTTAGAAAGAAGTGGATTTTGTAGGAGTGATTAGTTTTGGGATGGTTTATATTTTTGTATTGCAGTTATTGGGAGCATCGGGTCACATGGATATGGGCGGTGACACTCAATCTATATCACCATCTCCATCTATGTTTTTTTTTTCAATTTTCGTTGGAGAGAGGATGAGTGGGCCGCCATATTTGTTGTTGACCACACTTTTCTTTGTTGGCTGTGATCATTTTGATTCGAAGTTTGCGCACGTTATAATAACTTGATTACTCTTCATTTATAAATTTATTTCACCTATTTCTGGATCTCAGTGAATCCCTTGTTGGCGTGTCAGAAAAGTTAACCAGGCCCGGCTTCAACCTCTCAATGACTTTTAGTTTGTTGCCTGCAGGCGCTACAGATTTTAAAAAAAGAATCTGACAGGATAAGGGCACAGTGAAGAGCTGAACACACACTGTATTGACAGAGCCTTCTCTCTCTGCGAAACAGCCTTCTCCTAATTACAAAAGTAGCATTTAAAACAGAAGAGCTGACGGAACAATGGCCAAGCATCAGGGAGAAAACACTGAATCAGAAATGTACTTTCACAGGAAATGATCTGCTGAATATTCACCCAAATCACTTCCTGTCGTTGCTGTGTTCACTACTTGGGTTACTTGTGCAGTTTCAGTTGTTCTGTACTATTAATGTTATGAATTGAATACAGTATGAAATACCCATAAAATGTCACTCGGTCAGGGGTCGTCAATTTACTCACTAACAGAAAAGAGGTCCCTTGAGGAGAAAGGTTGGACCACTGCTCTATAGAACTAAAAAAGAGTTGACCTGTACTGTTTTCTGTTACACTGATACAAATGTTATTAGTGACTTGAGCTGCATATTTAAATGTTTCTTATGAGGAGCTGATTTTTGCCTGAAAGAATTACACATTTTATTTTACAGTTAAGTGACAGCTCCTGTAGGTAGTACTGCCCACCATGAGATAATGGCACGGCGCAGACATTCAGTATGTAAACAGTACTGTGGAACATTTTAATCTGCATACATAATATGCATTTCAAACTTTAATTACTGAAGTCCGTCAGAGTAAGAAACAAAATGTTCTGCTCTTTGTTACAGACGTGCTGCAGACAGGATCAGTCAAAGACGTCTCCGTCCTGTGACGCTATAAGGCGAGACTCCCCGTGATGCAGAGTGAAGAAGACCTCTGGCTTCAGTCCTTTCTGCTCCAGGGCCTCTCTGAGACGGACCGGCGGCTCCAGGTAGTACTGGGTCACGGGAGGAAACAGGACCAGAGACAGAGTGAGTATCATTTTTGTTTGACCTTTAGAGGCAGAGAGCTGGAGGTTGTGATAAACTGTATTCGCTGCAGAAATAGTCACGCAGCTTAACAAACAATGACACCTTTGTTACATTGCATTACCAGAACATAATAGAGTGTCAGAGCACTTTTACCTTGGTAACACTCTGGCTTTAGTCTCTCTGTGAAAGCAGCTGCACAGAGAGACCCTTTAGACTGCTGTGATTTATGATAGTGACCAAAGAATTACAGTAATTATCTAACACTGTACTATGATGTGTCAGCTTTGTTTCTGAGGAAAATGTTTAAAACAATCCCTCTGATTGCTACTAGTGTATCAGCACCCTTATATGCACACAGTGGCCAGTTTATTAGGTACATCTAGATAACACTAATTCACTTTAATTCAACAGTCTTGCAATAAATCTTGTCTTTATGAAGGTTATAATGTTCCGTTTTGGTTGAAACTGTTTTAAAGAGGTGTTGATTATTTAGCCTACCCTTATTGATATGGGCAGAATAATAGAATCACCTTAGTATAGCACAATACAATTCAGCAGAACCACAAACTGCAGCATCCAAAAAGGAAAACAACAACCTTTCTGAAGATGGGATTTATTGCAGGACTGTTAATAGTTTAAGATAGCTGTACCTAATAAACTGACCATTGAGTATGGGTACTGATAAGTTAGTTGGAATCAAATGTTTGACACTTTCCACATTGTACAGAAACAGCTGACACATCGTACTACTGCGTCACATTCCTATTTCATTCACTCTACTTTGTTGGTCACTATTCTAAAACCAGTGTTGGTCATCTGAAGTGCTATATTGTAGGCACACTTGCTTGAGTTTCCTGAACATGTTTCACCTCTCATCCAAGAAGCTTCTTCAGTTCTAAATATCTGGTGCAGAGTTGCAGGCGTGAATCCTTACAAAGTCGTTTAGGTCACACATGAGTCGTTGACCCACCTGGCTATCATGTGTGTCGTTAGGGTCAGGTGGGACCATGGGAGAAGTTGTCTGGGGAGGGATCCCAAGACTGCATTGTAGGTGGGTGGTAAGTGGTGTCGTAGGCCACCTCCTCTGTTTAACGATGGTCGTTCCAGTTTGACGTAGATGGCTTCTTTTGCGCTTCTTTCAAAACATCTGTCTTCTCTGGCCAAGAAGGAGTGTCCCTTCTCCTGTAGATGTACGTGGACAGCCTGGTTTTGACCTGACGAGCTAGCTCTCCTGTGCTGTCCACGTACATCTACAGGAGAAGAGACACTCCTTCAAGGACAGCAACGTTGACATCTTGGCCAGAGAAGACAGATGTTTTGAAAGAAGTGCAAAAGAAGCCATCTACGTCAAACTGGAACAACCATCGATTAACAGAGGAGGTGGCCTACGACACCACTCACCTACAATGCTGTCTTGGGATCCCTCCCCAGACTTCACACCCATTCACATCTAGTCCCACCTGATCCTAACGACATACATGATGGCCAGGTGGGTCAGTGACTCCGCACCAGTCATTTAGAACTGAAGAAGCTTCTTGGATGAGAGGTGAAACATCTTCAAGAAACTCAAGCAAGTCCAGTCACTTACGATATAGCACTATGATTACCATGACCTGAATGACTAAGAATCTTCACCGACCAATGTTGGGAAAGTTACTTTTTAAATGTAATAGATTACCAGTTACCCTTTTTAAAATGTATTAAGTAATTAACTCAAAATAGTTACATTACTTTAAAGTGATTTACATTTGAAAAGATACCAAGCAACAGAACGCTGTAGTCTACATGTACTTCACCAAAAGTAACCTCTAAAGGTTAGTGATCAACATTTTGATTAGTAACTGTAATCTAATTACATGTAACTTGTTACTCCCTGTACACTGTATAAATCGCAGCTGCCCAAAGAGTTTCTGTGCTGTCACTGCTTTCACAGAGAGACATCAAAGCCAGAGTGTTGGAGAGGTACAAAGTGCTCTGACACATGTTCTGTTACCAAATAATAAAGGTGGGTTGTTTGTTAATCTGCAGCTCAGACAGTTTAGTACAACCTCCGACTTGCTGCCTGGGTTCAAGGTAGAATAGTTTGACATTTTAGGAAATGCAGTTTATAGCAGAGCATTAGATAAGAACCACTGTCATTTTGTTTGGGCAGTTATTTAACGAGCCAAAGTTCAGTGAGGATTTCTATTGAAGTTGAGTTAGCATGCTACAGGGAATGATGTCTTGACTTGTCACTAGGCCCTGCAGTGTGGATGATATTAGCTTAGCATTTTGACTGGGGACAGCTAACCTGACTCTGTCAGAAGGCAACAAAGTCCACCTCCAAAGCTCCCTTATTAACATGTTGTGGGTTTTACAGGAGGTTATGTCCTGGACTTTTTCTTGGCTGGGCACAGTCACTTCCTGGTGTCTTTGATGGTTGCCTGGCGACAACAAGACTCCAGGAGGTGACTGGTCCAGCCAAGAGAAAGTCCAGGACATAACCTCCTGTAAAACCCACATGTTAATAAGGGAGCTTTAGAGGAGTTGGTAGGAGGATTTTATTACCTTTTGACAGAGCCAGTTTCCCCTCTATAGCATGCTAAGCTAATCTGCTCATTACACTGCAGGGCCTAGTAAATCCTCACCCAACTTTTGGCATATTTGGATGTATAGTGATAACTGCACAGACAGATGAGAGTGGTATCAAGCTGCTTGTCAAACTATTCCTTTAACCACACAAGCATTAATTTGAAAATAACCCAGTGTCTGTATACCCCTACCTCGTAGGCGAGCGCGAAGGTTCCCCAGTGAATGGCCACCGACTGTTTGGCCTGAAGGTCTTGGTGGATCAGGACAGCTTCCTCTGGATCTACATGCTGCCCCTGCATCATGTCCCTGCAAAACCAAACAACGTTTTTACATGTTTGTCTGGCAATGCATGGTCTTTTAAATGTTCAATGCTAATTAATAGTACGTACATGATAAGAATTTGATCTGTACAGTATTTAAATTGTAAACATTAAACGAACAAATGTAATCTCTGGTGTGTTTTGTGTCTTACACAGTGGCCACTCCATTAGGTACACCTGTACAGTCTGGTTTGTCATGGCAGGTAAAGCACAGGTGCATTAAGTGTCCATTGAACCATCATTAACAAAATTAGTCTCACCTGTGTTTTTCCTGCGATGACACGCCAAAATTTGCTGTTCAAAAAGGTCTGTGTTAATGCTGTTGTTGTACTGGACTGCATTATATTGAGGCGTTCCCCCTTTTTTTTGTCCTGCCCATTTACAAACATGAGGGGGGCAGAATATTACAAACGTCTCAATATAATGTAGTCCAGTATAAGAGCAGCCATTTTGACTTGTCATGGCAGGAAAAACAGGTGAAACTAATTTTGTTGATGATGGCTCAGGTGCATTAAGTGTCCATGTTGAACCATCATTAACAAATGAGTTTCACCTGTGTTTTTCCTGCTATGACAAGCCAACATTTGCTGTGAAAAAGTCTATGCTAAAACATAACACCTTCATGACAATGTCAATCAAACTGGACATTACAAAACTTTGTAGCAGAATAGTTGGATTGTACAGAACCTGGGCAGGTAAGCTCCGATGGGGATTGCAGCGAGGTCAAATGGTCCGAAGCGTCGTCCGATCTCCTGGAAGGAAGAGCAGTAGCCGGTATCACCAGCGAAGAAGAAGCGATGATCGGGACCCAAAACAGACCAGCTGCCCCACAAAGACTGAGAGGAAAGAGTACAAGATAAAGACTTGTGTTAATGTTTCATTTGTACTTTTTTAATGCAACTAAATTAATACATAATAAAAGTAATATCTAATAATTGTAATGAGTTATTACCTTGTTATCGTCCAGTGCGGTGCGTTTGCTCCAGTGCTGAGAGGGTGTGCACACAAATGTGACGTCATCATGACCCGGCACACAGTTCTCCTCCCACCAATCCAGCTCCATCACATTCTCACAGCCCATCTTCACCAGCCAGTCCATCAAACCCAGGGGCACGAACCTGTCAAACACACACACAAAGGGTGTGAGCTGAATACATGAACTACAACTGATGAACCCGGACCACAAAGCATTATTGTTGACTACAGATCCACAACACGTACCAGCGTAGCTCCCCTCCAAAGCGTTCATTAAGGCTGGCCACTGATCCAGTATCCAGATGGTCGTAATGAGAATGACTGATGACGACTGCATCAATCCTGGGCAGCTGTTGGCAGGAGGATAAACAATGACCGCAGGTATAAAGGATAAAGAAACAAGGCCTGGGTCAAACACCAAGATGACGGCCTTGCTATTTTTCAAGGTGAATCATTAAAGTAAGTGAAAATGAAAAACAAAAAGTACCTGTTCCACAGTGCAGGGGGGCCCTCTGTATCTTTTGGGCCCCATGAACTGGAACGGTGAGGCTCTCTGGCTGAAAATTGGGTCTGTCAGAATATTCACCCCGTCCATTTCAACCAGAACTGTGGCGTGACCCAGCCAGGTGACTCTCAGACCCGGACCAGATTCAGAGAGGTCTGGGTTCTTGACAAAGTACGGTTCCATCACTGGTAGCTCACTGTCCAGAGCCTTCACAGGGAGGCGAAAGAAGTAAATGAATTTAAAAGAGCTCTTTGAACAACTTCCTTTTTTGTGTGCCTTGAAGCTTCACCTCTGTCCACACACACGATGTATTTGCAAAATGTTACTATCGATAATCTCTGTGGTTGCCGACTTGTACACCCTTTCACAGGTTTTATACAACAACAAAATAGTGCAGTTAAGGGGTTAAGCATTTTCTATTGCTGTGTGAAAGCAGTCTTTGAAGCCTGATAAGCTCCTACTGAGCTCAGCAAGGTTTCCACTCTGAGCTATAAATACCATGTGGGTTTGAGAGTCGACAAAGAGCAATAATCCTGCTAACGGAGGTGGGAAACACTGAATATGAACTCTTATAATGATCACTGAGGATGATAAAAGTAAAACCATATGTGGCTTTTATACAGAATTGCTCCACACACAAATACCGTCATATACCGTATACCGTGGTGAAATTCCAGGAAGGTAAGAAGGTATGAAAAATTAGATACCGCCCACGCCTCTCTGACACCCTACTCGGATTTGGATTACTTGTGAAAAATTGTAATTGTAGTGGCTTTAAAATTTTCGTTTAATAATTACTTACCTCTTTACTAGTTGGTATGTTGCTGTTATTTTTGTCCAACAGCAGGAATCTGAGCAGGGTGGTGTAAGAAGGGAACCGCCATGTGGGCCAGGGGTTGGTCCAGCGGCCATGTTTGTCCCGACAGGACTTTGTCACTTCCTCCTGCAAATAAAATAAACAATGATATTTTAGGTATTTATTTTAGGCTTAAAGGAGGGCATATCAAACAATGTCAGGTTAAAACACACAATACACCAAACACAACAGGTAGATAGCTGGAGAGATGGCATGTTGAGGGCAGGAGATTATGGAAATCAGTTAAGGATAAGTGTGAAGAGTTTATGTGCGTGTCTTATGGGACAGGAGGATGATGGGAAGTGAGGTTGTACCTCCAGCCGGTAGTCCAAGCGGAAGCTCTTGCGGGAGGAGCGAGAGGAGCTGCTCTTCCTCGGGGTCTGAGGATTCGCCTCTCCACCCTCAGCACCTCTCAGCACTGCACCATCCTAGAGTACAAACACAGACACACAGTGATGGAATCAATTTGTTCAAGACATTTGAAACATGATGGGAAATTAGCACCATCAACCATCAACCACATGACGAATCATCATTAAGACATCCTCTCGAGCCCTCTGACTGAAAATGGAGATGAATTTGGAATCATTTTTAGCTCCTGGTGGCTTTGAGTGTAAGGTGTGCACTTTTCATATGTGGCCCCGAATTCTATGCTGCGTCCCTGAATTGGCACTCAGTCATCAAAACTTTGAAAACCCCTGGTAGTATGTCATAAAACGAACATGTTTCAGCGTAAAGCCATGAATGCGTTTGTTTTCTGTCCACAATTAAAATATAAAAGAAGATGGATCAGTGAGTGCCGTTGATTTGTTTGTTTAGTCTTTATCGCAACTGTGCACTTGACATTATCTTGAGATTTTGAGTTGTGCGCACTCTTTCTTAGTACCAGTACGTCATAAAAAAACATGACTGAAAAAAAGTTATAGTATAGTATGACATTAAAAAATATTGGAAAATTCATGGTATAGTATTTCATTAAATAAATGTTGTAGTATAGTACAGGGGTTGGCAACCTTCACTATCAAAATAAAGGAAAAAAATCGGTCTGTAGCCACAAAATATATTTGAGCTTTATAATGAAGGTAACATAACCTATGAAGTCTAATATAGCTCTAAATTAGCATTCATTAATATGTTTTACCACAAGGTGGCTACACTGCAGTGGGATCATTTGTTACTTAAGCTTTGCACCATTGGTGAAAATAGCAAAAAAAATAATCGGTCCATCGTCCAAACTTAACATTTTTTGGGTTTGGAATCCATAGCTAGTCTAGCTGCAGAGACTCAAGGCTAGTCACCAAGAGTGAGGTTCAGGAAAATTTACTGGCACTACACGTATGACGCACATTTTAGTTGATGAAATGTTAATGAAAATTTTCATAGTACACATTTTTACAATTGGAGACAATCACGTTAGGGCTACAATAATGATAAAATGAAAATTAAAAATGTTAAATAACTGTTAGTCATTTCCATCTGAGTTTTTGTCAAAGCCACAGGAAGCCACTCTTGAGGGGCTGAAGAGCTGCTTGTGGCTCTGGAGCTGCAGGTGGCAGTCAGTCATAAAAAGTCATAGCATGTCACAGAAATATAAAACAATGTCATAGTAAAGTATGTCATAGAAATATATATATAAAAAAAAAGTCATAGTATAGTTTGTCAAACATAAAAAAAACATTGTAGTATAGTATGTCAGAAATAGTACAGTGTGTCAGAAATTTAAAAGTTATAGTATAGTTTGTCAAGAATTAAAAAAAAGTCATAGTATAGTTTGTCACAGAAATATATAAAATAAAATAGTCCAGTATGACAGAAAATTAAAAAAAAAGTCATAGTATTGTATGTCAAAGAAGTATTTTTAAAAAAATGTCCTCGTATAGTATGTCATAGAAATATTGAAAATTTTATAGTACAGTATGTCATAAAAAATGTAATGAAAAAGTCACATGCGTTTAAGAATTAATACTTTTTAGACCCCTAGTTTACCCTGTGTAAATGACATCTCAAAATACCTGCTTGAAAAGAACAGGTGTGATCAATACCACTGATAACTACATTCCCTTGAGACTGGCAGTGCCTGCTCTTTTGCATGCTGGTTCCTCTGGAAAGTCTTACTGGTACACTTAAATGGAACTGAGCAATTGTTAGTGTTATTCCACCTGTGCTTTTCTTGCTATGACAAGTCGAAATGTCTACTGTGGAAAACATCCACTTTCCTATCACACTAGTGTTCACATGTGGACAGACAACACCAGCAGAAACACATATCCCAAGACAAAACACAACAAGTGTCCAAAATGAGTTTAGAAACATGCATGTCCCTGCTGTTATAATACAGTAAATGTATTTACAAAATCATAACATGTTGTGCTTACCTCCACCAGGCCTTTTCTCTCCTCCAGCGCTGCTCTGCCTGAAGACGATGGCTTCTCCATTGGCTCACCACCACACCTAGCACACACAAACACACACACTTTTAACAACACAGTCACTAAGTGCTTCACAGTCAGTGGACCACAGTTTATGGCTTCTGGCTCTCAAACTGAAACAGCCAGGGGTCACATGCTTTGCCTAAAGGTGCACCAGAAGCTGCTGGGTGGGGACGGCACAACGCATTCATACTGCAGTGATAACAGAGCGCATTAACAGCAGACAGTTAAACCAAAGTTTGCATATGACACAGAAAGACGATAATCAGACGCACACATCAACTTCACTGTATTCAAATGACACTACTATCAGGGGTGACAGTGCTTCCACAGTGCACCAAATGTAATGACTCAACCTTGTTTCAAAGCAAACCTAGCAAGACTTACTACAGGGTTCCCACACATTTTAACCAATTGATTTTCACAACTTTTCCATAATACTTTATCCCACTTCCATGACTTTAAGTAGTTAAAATGGGTAGACCTATACAGCAATACAGCCATACATTATGTGGCAGTCACTTCCCAGGCATTTGTGAATAAGCAAACTGCTAGCACTTGCTAACTTTACTAGCTCATTACCACTAGGTGCATATGCCAGACCAAACCAGCACATACAGGTACTTCGCAAAACGCCATGGGTGCGCCCCCTTTTGGTGGATGGAAAACCGAAGATTCTGTAGATTTTAATGCAATTTAATGCGTGTTTGGATGATAATTTTGACGTCTATATGCATTTATTTCTTGTTAAACAAACGTCTGTATTATAGACATGTCTAATAATGTTTTGTGACCATACCTGAACCTGAGCATTAAGGTTATTCGCTGTCATGTCTGTTCAGGTTTATCCTGACCAAGTGAATCAACGACCCAACACCCTTTGCAGATATTACTGATATCTGGGTTGTTGGGCTTGCCTGTAAGTAACCAACCTGTTAATAGCCATGTGTTTGATCTACAGGTTGGTATCCATTAAAGACGACTGTCTGATGCTGATATACTGTATGACCCGGGGTGGGCGGGCCATTGAGAAGTTCAGGAAGACTCCTGAACAGCCTGTCCATTCCAAGCTGAACTGGCCGACTGTCATTGAGTTTTTATTTTTCAGTTACTAATGTCAGTAGTGGCTGTGCGTTCCTCAGCCTGGGCAGGGGCCAGCCTGGCCCTCGAAGCCACACACAGCACAAGAGTTTCCATCTATCTGAAGTTTTTGTGGTAAACCTAATTAGCGAAAATGGTGAAAACTAAAAAAAGAAGCTAAAAAGCTAAAAAAAAAAAAAAAAAAAAAGAAGCTTTAAAAGAAGAAAACACTGGTGCATGATGCAGCCAAAAACGGCAACTTTTCTGTGGTGAAAGGACCTACGTTTGCCCTCGCCACTGTTGCCAGGCCCTTGATGAGGCAGAATCCAGCAGCAGAGACACAACAGGTGCAAACACCATTGGACATGGTTGGCAATATCCAGCATTTTCCCATTTCTCTACATATGTGACAGTGCGTTCCTTAACCCCAAAAGGGGGCACAGCCTTGGTGATGATGTGATGCTGGTCTGGTCTTTGTGCATCACCTGGTATACCAGTTTCAAGGTATACCATCGTATGAAAATCAATGACTGTCGACGATTATCATAAAATATAATTATACATACATTTGCTTATCTATGCTGTTAAAACACTGCAAGAGGACGTAGAATTATAATTTTTTCTGTTTTTCGTTGTAATTTTTTTTCCTGAACAAGGAGATGAGATACTTCAAAATCTCGCGAGAAGCTCCCACCTGGCACCTGCAAGTGACCGCTGCATCCATCTCGTCTCCTCGTTCAGGAAAATTACCACGAAAAAAAAAAAAAAAAACAGAAAAAAGAATACCCTGAAAAACAGAAAAAAATTACTCAGAAAAACAGAAAAAGAAATAAATTACTCCGATAAACAGAAAAAATTACTCAGAAAAACAGGGCTTTTTTTATTTGTCAAGTGAATGCAATACGCTTCCGTAGTTTTCATTCCTTTAAGGGTCATTGTAACTGATAATGATAACAGTAACTTTATAATACCACGTAATGTGAAACTGTTATATTTTCCAAGACAGTTGTACCATGAAAATCTCATACCGTTGCAACTCTATGTGGTACTAGTGACGTTTCGACAATCACTCAGCACAGATTTTAAATTATTAACACTAGGCACATATTTTGTACAACGTTAGGCATGTTTTGGGATTGTTATGAACATATTTTATACCTGTATATTTAAGATGGTTACAAAATATTCTGTGAATGCCAAACCATGTCCAGGACTGGAAAACTGGTTTTCTAGTTTCATAACTTTTCCAGGAATTCAATTACCATGAAAACCTTGTTCCTAACATTGTGTCCTTGTTTAGCATTAATGTTATCCGTTAACATCTTGTTGGCAGGGAAGATTATGACACAAGTTGCCTTGTGAGGATGACTGACAAAAAACACAAAGAGCTCTGTTTTTCCTCTTGTGTAATACTGATTGTGAAGTAACGGATGCGTGCGTGATACAGAAATAATGAAGGTAATCTATGTTTAAAAAGGTCACACAGTGATAAGGCCAAACTGTCACCTTATATGACTTAACTGTAATATTGTTACAATCATATGACTTCTTTACACGCCCAGTGCAAAAGCCACGACTATTCTGACAAATTCCTCAAAGGAAATCCACCTCAAACACGGCAGTGCAATATTAAACTTTGAGTTGAGCCCTACACTGAGCTGCAGGTCTGCTTCCAGCTGAGCCGACCCAGAGTACACTGAAAGACTTCTAGACTCACTGTGTGACTAAAATAAATAACTCCCTCTGTAGGAACAGTTGCAGAATATGAGTGAATTTGACATTTTAGTTTCAGGGTAGGAGAAAAAACATCCGCATTTACCAGACACATAAATTGATATTGGCACCTACGCACTCCGAAGCCAGCAAGCCTAATCACAGCCCTTCCTTATCCTGCTATTATCTACAGCAATCACAGTGCAGCACACACCCTCACTAACAACGACTATCCACCCATAAATGATTCGTTCATGCACATACAGGGAATGCACTTTGGAGAAAATGCACTTGAGGGTGGCCTGCTGTGCTATCCCATATTGATTTAAGGGATATACTAGATGCGGTCCCTTCCTGGCAGGATATTGACGAGACGCTCTGAGATGGATCATCTGTTAAAAGACATTTATATTAATAAAAATAATGATAATAAACTTAACTTATAAAGCGGTTTTCAAACTAAAGTTACAAAGTGCTTTACGTGGTTGATCGCAGATTTAAAATAATGTAGGATTCAGGCAAATAAAATGGGGCAATTTTAGGAAAATACAAAGAACAATGGAAGTAAAATAAAGTAAAATAAAATACAATCACTGGAGCAGATAAGCAAAGTTGGCAACTAATTGCCCTGTAGATTGCACTGAGGACAGTCAGAGTAACCAGAATTATCAATGACAACACGAGATGAAAACAATAAGAAATAAACAGTGCTAAAATTAATAAAAGGCTTTTTTGAACAGGTAAGTTTGAGTTTTTGAAGAGGCGATTTAAAAGACGTCTCTGAATCAGCGAGCCTCACATCCTCAGGTAGGCTTGACCGCAAAAGCCCGACCACCTTTTGTTTTGAGCCTGGACTGAGGAACAACCAACAGAGTCCAGCCTGAGGATCTAGCAAGATTTACAACCATGACAGCCACACACCAACACAGTGATGGGACAGAAGCCCCACAACGCACTTGACCTCTCTGGGGAACTCCATACGTTAAAAGCTATGGCGTGCTGATGATGCACTCAGCCTCATGAATGGACTTTAAACTGCACAGACACACACACTCCAGGACAACAATGGCACTCTGTGGACGACAACCAAACAAAGATCTATGTGGCCAGCCAGCGTGCCTGATGTGGTCATATAAACAACAACTATAGCCAGATGTGAGGGTTTCTCTCCTTCTCTGTAGCCAGGTTAAAAGCAGTCTTATATCAAGTCATCACACATTGTTAGTGAAGGGAAATCAGTTGCCAGTGAGCACATTTAAAAGCACCCAAGTGTCCCTAAATAAATGATATTATTGCTGTTACAGTGACAGCATGAATGAGCTGCCTTAAAAGATTTGGACATCTTCATCTATTTCCTGTTTGATGTGTGAACAGTCACTGACACAACAAGAAAGGCAATAACAACCCAATAAGGAAATATAGTGACATTTAGCTAAAGCTAATTAAAAAACTAGCATAGCATAATGGGTCCCATGGGGGAACACTACTGATAGCATTAACTGCCATAGGGCCACCACACACACACACACACACACACACACACGCACGCACGCACGCACGCACACACACGTCGTTATGAGCCACACAACACGCCAGCTGTTGCTATTTTTAAACGACTCACCTGAAAACTTGAACGCAGGACAGCAGCAGTAGTTTTCTCAGCGGGACGACATGTTTGTTGCATTAACGTTAGCCATGTACTCAGTTAATGCGCGCGGGGTAACATCATTAGGAGCAACACTACGGTTCCCTGAGCATTCACAACACAGTTTACATTCCTGTGACGTTTCTGTCAGACAGCAGCGAGGGGGAACTTGAAGACGAGAGGAAATGTTGTTGGAAAGATGTCTCAGAAAAGGTAAGACGGAGAGTTTAGGTGCAGCAGCACGGTGAGGGTCATTAGTCGGCACCAGCTCGGTTTCTCTGACGTCGGTGTAAAACCCTCTGGTCACGTGACCGCCCGAAAACTCTGCCTGTGACTGCAGGCTGATTTATACACAACTAAAGATTTATTAAAACAGAAACAAAGGGGGAAATAATGTTTGGCGTGCTGAAATAATAAATGTATTATTTTAAAAATATTTTTAAAATGTGGCCCTTATTACTTATTATTGGAACTTGTACACGCACGTTTACTTTTGTGTCTTTTATATTCTATTAAACTCAATCGTTTGGTAAAAATAAATTTAAAAAAAAAATTATTTATTTTTTTAGCTTACAGTTTTAAATGTAATAAAATAATAATAATAATAATAATAATAATAATAATAAAAGTTTAAATATAATAATAAAATAATTTTTTTTTAATAATGTTTCTTATTGATAATAATAATAATAATAATAATAATAATAATATGGGAGAAATAAAGACACTGATTTAATAAATATTATTTATATTATCATCATTTTATATCTTTTGGTAATAATAAAAATAATAATAATAACAACACAGGATTTATTTTCTTGAAAATATATTCCAATTCCTAATTATTCTTAGTATCTGCTACTTCATTTAATTTATGGAAATCTATTTGTTTCACTATTTTGTTAACCTCTTCACTGTTCCTCTTCCTCAGGTCTCTGCTCAAAACCTGCAGGCCCATAATTAAAGAATATTTCTCTGCAACTTGTACAAGTAAGTTCACTTTTGTGTCTTTTATACTCTATCAAACTCAATCATTTGGTCAAAAAAAGTGTCTTTATTTTTTAAAAGTAAAATAAAAAGCAAATAATTTATTTATTTAATATAGTATTTCCTAATTCATTTCATTTTTGGAAATCTGTTTATAATTTTGTTAATCTATTTTGTTAACCTCTTCTTCCTCAGGTTTCTGCTTGAAAATTACAGGCCCATGATAAAAAGGATATTTATCAACAACTACAAGGTCAATATGAATAACCCATGTCTTAAACTTTAGAGTTCTAAGCATTGGTATAGATACCACGGGGTCAAAACACAAGACACGTGAAAGATTTTATCCACACTTAACAAAATTTACAATTTTAGAGTAAATTTCCTTTGAACTTCTGCAGTTGTAGCCAAAAAAAACCTCTAAATTTTAATATAATAACATCTAATCATCACCTGTGCACAGACAGATGCTTATAACAAAAAGCAGAGCAGATTATGAAAGGATTTTGCAGAGAAAATCTTAGACAAGATCTTAAAATTGGCCTATTTTTTATCATTTGGTTTAGATAATTTCATTGTTTATTAATTAATTAATTAATTAATTATTAATTAACAAAACGTCCCCCACTGGTCGAATAGCTACGTGCACAGAAAAAAATGTGTAGTTTATATTAACCATCTATGTATTAGTGTTGTCACGATACCAAAATATTTGTTTCGGTACCAATACCAATATGAATTTCGATACTTTTCGATACTCCGGTACTTTTCCTAAGGAAAAGTCCTTTTGGCTACAAACCTTTAGAACAATAAATAGTAGGGGTGTAATGGTACCAAAAAATCATGGTTCGATAAGTACCTCGGTACGGACGTCACGGTTTGGTTGCTCAAATGTTTCACTAAGTTGGTGTTGTCTCGTGTTGTCTCCCTTTGCGAGGCAGACTTTCTCTTGTGCCAGCTGAGAATGTTGATACAGGTGTTGTCATACACACCACTTGCGCAATCTGTGCTCCAATAGGAACAAGGAAGGCGTTTGTGTGCATAATTGAGTAAAATAAATTAACTAAATTAATGAATTGAATCAATTTCAAAGTACCGGTATTTTCCAAATGCAGTATAGTACCGTTTGGTATACTCTAGTACCGCGGTACTATTTTAGTACCGGTATACCGTGCAATACTACTATGTATTATAATCTGAAAAATATCTTGAAATAAAATGCAGTACTTTCAAACAGGGCTAATTACCACTGGAAGTAGATGATGCTAAAATTAATCATACTGCAAACAGTAGTGCCCCCAAGTGGGGTGCACGTTATTTTAAGCTAAAGCAAAGGTGGAGGTGGTTCAGATCTTTCAGTAAAAGAAGTAATGACTTTGCGTGATCATCTGTTGATGAGCTGCAGCGTGACACATCCAGTGTTTGCTGGGGCTGGCACTGTGTTTTCAGCTTTAGTCTACATGCACATCAAATAATTATTAATATTAACTGTAAGATAGCAGCTCCTTAACTCTCCATATTGACCTTAACAGTTTACAACCCGCCTCCATACTTAAATGGCATAAAATAATTGCTGAAATTCAGTCATGGCTTTTGGTTTTGTTGTGCCAACCCAAGGTTTTCAGCGGCCCCATCTGGCCACCCCGATGATAACAATTTCTAGGGGCGCCACTGCCGAAGAAATATCCATGTTTTATTAATTCATATTGTTTAAGTCAACTGAAAATTCATCTCATTTGCTGAAAAGGTGGTTTACATGTCATCAGTACTGGGTCATAGAGGGAAACTCATTGCTGGCACACATTATCTGAGTTAAACCCTTTTAGAAATAACTGAGATAAAGTGTGAAGTAACGGTTCAGCCCCTCAACAAACACACATCTCTGCTCAGTTACTTTGTCTGTACAGTTTTATACTACTAACACAAACCGTTAGTGTAGTCTTACCTTGTGCTCCTGCTAATGAAGGACACCTGGAACCAGTGGAGCCCGAGCACACAAACTGCATTCAGTTCAGTCAGTCGCGCGCTGTGTTTCCTAAACTCACACCTACACGACGGTAACAAACGTACAGGCCTAAACAACACGGACTCCATTTTAAAACTTTATATCTGACCATATTTGCTCTGAAGTTTTAATAAACACACAGTCAGAGGACGCAAAGTTACATGAGTGTTCAGCCCGAGGGAAGTTGTTCAGTGAGAAGTCTTTGAGCTTCCTGCCAGATGCCTTCAGGGACCCTCGGCAATCTGGACATTATATCGTCACATCGAGTTTTATATGAACTCTTTGGATATTAAAACATTTTAGAGGTTGATTTTCTTTCTTTTGTCATGAAAAAACGTAAAAATGGTCCTCTCAAACCTGGAAATGTTTCAGACTATAATTATAATAATTATAAATACATTTTTCTGGACATTTTTTGATGATTTTCTAATAATTTCCCCCCTTTCTTTTCTTTTTCAGGTTAATTTTCTTGTCACGCTTTACTATTTTCTTACAATTTGCAGGACATTTCTTGCCAAATTGTTCATAGACTTTTTAGTAGAGAAAAGAAAGAAACCAAACCAATTTGCTCAGGTTTCAAAGGTTTTAACGCTTGAATGCAGCACAAGAAAACTGATGTCTCTCCAGGTTTCAAAGGGCTTAACAACAATTCTTACTCTTATTGGATCACAGGAGTTACTTGAATCAGGGTAGGAGACTTCACCTCTTCATTTCAGTGGGTACAAACGTCATGTCACTGCAACAGCTGCCCCTTCAGCTTGTTCAAACCATTTCACACCCACCTAGTTATCCAGTAAACATGCAGACTGTCAGTGAGAAAGAGTGGACCCTACAAATAAACCTAGAAAGGATCAGGATTGAGAGGCAGGTTGAACTCTGCTCCACTTGGCATTAAAGATCAGGGTAAAGCCTGTTTCGCTCTGTTCGATGTGTCACGACATAATACCATTGTTGTGCACAATGCTCGGTGTGAACTGCCCTTTTAGTGACCTCGACCATCAGCGTGCTACTACTAGCTGCAGTGCAACACCTGTATTCCATCATGTTCATGAATCAACCCTCATCAGACCCCAAAAGAAGAGAAAGACAAGAAGCGTGCAAAAGCAGTCCTGTAAACAACTTTACTTGATGTAGAAAACCAAAAGACCAGTACAAAAACAAATGAGCTATTCACATTCGAAACGTTGGCATGAAACTATGGGGATGCACAGTGATTATGGCAACACAGGATCCATTACATCAACACGGCTGGACAGGATCAATGTTGCAAAAGCATATTAGAAAATGACATTTGTTCTGTCATTCTCACAGCCAGCTGATCCAGCAATGTTTGGGTAGAAAAGACAACAACTACAGATATACAAAGCAGCAATCAGAAAATCCTTGTTTCAGCCACAAACAACATGGCTGACAACACAATTCAGTGCTGCAGTAAAACTAGATTAGAGGGAAATCATTCTTGTGTCTTCTGAGCTTTCTGAGATTGAGTGTTTGTGTGCAAAAAAACCACACTAAACAAATTAAAAATTGGCAAGAGGTCACAAAAATGCCTTGTGTTTCATAATGCATGTGTGTGTTAGTCCATGTCTCAGTGCTCCTTGTGGTCTCCGTCCTCCTCCAGTTTCCTGATCTCCGCCTTCAGGTGGTTGATGTTTTCTCTGCTGGCTTTTAGTTTGTCTTTCAGCTCTGTGATCTCCTGGCTGGTTCTCTTCTTTGCGGTTTCCATTTTCTCCTTAGTCCTCTGCTCCAGCTCACTGACTGCAGGCACAGACACACGCATAAGAATGATGACAGTGACTCAGACTATGTAAATGCTGCTCTTCTGTACCGAGGCATAATCTCAATTGAGGTTAAAGACAAAATTGGGGGTATAGTATTCTGTATACAAACGTGTGTTTTGTGTTCCTCTGTGTGTGCGTACGTACATTCTGTCTCGTGCTTGTATGCTCCGAGGGTGAGTTGTCTTGATGTGGTCAGTAGCTGCTGCATCATGGCTGTAGGATCTTGGAAGATCTGAAAAATGACAAAGAAAACAGTCAGCTGCATCTCTCTCAGTAATTCATTATTCGTAACCGCCAATGCGCTTCAGGGTCGCAGGGGGAAGGAGCCTAACCCAGCTGTCATTGGTCGAGAGGTCTCAGTCTCACACAATTCTTAATCCACAGCCAAACCTCCCTGACATTGTTCATCCAATACATCAAAAATACTGATGCCATGTGGTCATGTTAGTTTGAAAATCAAAGCTCTACATGCGTGGAAATTTTAGAAGCTATGTGTGATATATTTAATTTAGCATTTATTGTACGAAATGAAACATCAGCAGATAATTACAAATCAAGCCGAGCATTGTAATAGGAAATGAACAAAGAAGTTTATGCAGTATAATAACTGTGGTCATGAGCTACAGCATGAAAACAGACGTACCATTTCATCATAGAATTCAGAGACGACTGTTTTCTTGGGCATGGCACTGGAGTCAGACTGGAACAGCTTCAGCAGATGGTACAGAGTCACCTGAGACACACACACAGGCACATGTAAGCAAACGTACCAGGAGGTAAAAGTTCAAATTTCCTGCGTGACATTGCTTGCTGTACTTAGTATTAAGATGCAAAGCAGCTCAATACAATATTTGTTAGGCTCTCACAGCTCTCTCGTTGGGGTCGATGAAGAAGATCTTGATGATGATCTCAAACTCCCCCCAGCCTGTCTCTGTGATCTCATATGGAGGCTTAGTCACCACTGGAAGGAAGAGAAACACAGTCAGCCTACATGTTTATATGATGTACTATGAATTAACATTTTCTTCTTGCATTCGTCCAGGGATCTTCAAGCTCACAGCAAGTTAGATTTAACACTTTTTAATGCCAGGGGAAAAAAACATGGACCAATATCAATGACTAAGGGTGAGGGACAATTTTGCCTACATGTTTCCTGTAACTTAAGACAACTTTTTTGTTCAAGTTAAAAAGTTAGATGATCCACTTCAAATGCTGAAAAAGATTAAAAACTTTCTACAGTGGAACACGTGGAAAACAATGAACATATTATGTTATCATAAAAAAATCCTTTTGGTTTGCCTTAAAAAAGCTTGTTCAGGGCGTCGGTGATTTAGTGGTAGAGCAGGCGCCCCACATACAAGGCTGTTGCCGTAGTGGCCCAGGTTCGACTCCAGCTTGTGGCCCTTTGCTGCGTGTCACTCCCTCTCTCTCTCCCCCTTTCACGCTTGTCTGTCCTATCAAATAAAGGCTAAAAATGCCCAAAAAATATCTTAAAAAAAAGAAAAAAAGCTTGTTCATTTTTCATTTGATTGGATGTAGTGAATGTATATAAGTGCTGTTGAAATTCCACATATTATTTTAAAAAATGGATATTGCCAATTACTTTTTGCAATGCAAACAAGAAATATAAAATTCATAGAATTCTACATCCCATGACTTAGCATTTTTAAGACCGTTGAAAGACTGATTTAAGACATTTTTTAAGCCCATATTTTTGATCAATGAATTTAATGCCTTTTAAGACTTTTAAAGATCTGCACTAACCCTGCCGTAACATTTTCATTTGAACATAAATAAGTAGATTCAAAGGAAACTATGCATCTCCTTCTGACAACCAAAACAGACACATTTAGATGCAGATGTTCCTTGACCCATCCTTGCTATGTGAAGGTCTACTCACCTCTCAGTGGGTTACCGTAGCTCTCATGAAGCTTGAACTGGATCTTCTTCACATAAGCAGACATATCCTGGAAGAACAATGTGTATTTATACATGTATAATTAAAAGAAAATTAACAGTATAAGTGGTCTGCCCTCAGTTTTTCAACTAATTACAGTTAGCGCTAACTCATATCTGCCCTTGTTAACAATTCTCCATAATTAAGAATAAATAACATCAGGGCAATAAACTAAAAGGAAAAACAAGAGGAAAAGGGTGCAGGCTGAAACTTACTGCACCTACTGCTTTCAAATTTCATTAACAATAATCATACCTCAATTTTTGTGTTTACCACTGTATTTTTAAACTTAATTTACAAAGCGAAAGAAACATTTTGTTATTCCTTGTTACAACTATTACATAAGTTAATCCTTTTGACAGTTACACATCTATTCTTTATGTTTGTCCTTACCCCTAAACATACCTACTCCCCTAAATTCACACTTGCTCTCTCTGTTTCAATACATCTATGGGGCAAATATTTTTTGCTTTGTACATTAATCTGACAGTTGTAAAATCAACTAATAAATGACAGAAATTTTTAAGCACTAAAGTTAATAAAATAAGCATAGGTTGTTTGTAAAAATTTGATTGATTGACAATTCTTGTAGCTGTGTGTGTTGGATTTGCATGTGCTTCCCCACACCTCCACACAGTAGGTGATGTATGGAACTATGAGGACACATTATCATGATCCAGAGGAAAGGAAAATTCAAAACAGAATCTCTTCTTTGTCTAGCCTATTTCTCCTGGACATAACTGAACTCAATATAATAACAATATGAGATTTTGACCATTTCTCATACTTCTTAAATTCAGCTCCTGAGAAATACTATTCTCTAATCTCAGTCTGATGCTAGTTTAAGATCATAAAATGTATGTCTCACTACAGTGATCTTTACCAGCTCTTGAGATAACAGTAAGATCCAGAGGAAAACTTGACTGTCTTATAAATGAGCCTGTACAATTTTGGGAGGAGAAACAGATCAGAACTTAGTCATATCCAAATAAGAAGCTGATTTACTTATGATGAGACACAAAGAAACTATTGTTAGCAGCAAAACGGTCCTCTGGGGAATCCTGGGTCAAGTTGTCTTTAGTTTAATAAATAGCAGCGCTTCATGTACTGGGCAAACTCTTACCTCATTTCTGTAAGGCTTCACGTAGACAGACCACTGATGTGTGTGTCCATCCTCCTCTCTCTTTTTCCCAAAGTAACGGGCAACGTTCCCAAACACAATGGGCTTCACAATGGTCACTCCCTGCAAAACACAAAGGTAAACACATTTAAAGGTCAATCATATTAATGTTTTGTTAAAATACTCCTACGTAGAAAATAAAACAACAGAACAAAGAAACTGTGGGTAACTGCACATTAATTCCGACTGTTAATCTTATTAACATGACAATTTCTTTGCTAAATTATTAACCGACCGTATTTTAAAGCAATACAAGAAGTAAACAGTATCAACCACCCCGGGCTGCTGTACTGTAACGTTCACGGTGTGTTACCTTAACTCGCCCCCCGGAATCTGGACCGAATTCAGTCATCTTTTTGAACATAGTCCGGTGGAGAGACGCTGAAGGTGAACCTGTACTACACTCTATAGGACTCTTATTGTTCCCAAACGTGTATCCACATTTAGTAAACCTGCCATTTAAGCGTTTAAAGTATCCTTTATATGGCCAGCGTTCTCATTTCAAACAACCGGCCAAACAAGCGCCGGAAGTACAAAGTGTAACGTCGTAAACTGTTCGATAGGAGCGCGACACAGAGACATTAAGGTTCCGGCTGATGGAAGCCACAATTGCGGACAAATACAATGCTGCATGTATTCGTTTTTAATTCATATTTATACGCATTACAAAATCCCAGTTGCACTTGTTTGCTCACGCACGCTTATGCCTGTTTATTTTGCAGTGATTTTACCAAATTACTGTACTGAGACGAATTCCTGACTTTACCCGAGCATGTTTCATCAATCGCTTATGCAGCCTAGGTGTCTACTTGCATTACAAATAATGAGACAAAGGAAATCCGTGTCTAACTCTTATGTGAATGTAGGCTACTATTAATGTCTGTAGCTGATCAGCAATAAAGCAGTAAAATATTATTACAATAAATGCATTCCAAGGGCCAACAGCTACTTACATACTGTAATTGATGGACCTCAATTAGTTAAGATTTTAATAATTTTTACTCACTTGCACTCTTAATTTGGTGGACATTTTAAATTAAGTTTCTCTCAATGGTTGAAAATCCATTTAACCTACAAAATAGTACCGTTTTATAGGTAAAATGTAAAATGATCATAGTAATTTTTTATATTTTGTTCATAAGCATTCATCCAACCTCAGGAAATAATGGTATGAGATTGTATTTTAAAAGTTTACTTGAGAATGAACACACCAAATGAAGACCAAAACATTTTTTTTTTTTTTTTCATGGATTGACTTTAAGTAACGGATGTGTCTATTGCCTGATAAACAGTCTAATTATATGTATTTTACACAAAGAAAAGCCACGAAACCAAACTGACTTTCAAATAGTTTTATTTTCTGGGACCAATGACCATTTGGTTACTTTTGGTTATGATGTACCTTTCCCTGCGGAGATGTGTAAATAAAACAAGACATTGCCAGCATTAATACAAGATGACAACAGTCTCCACTGTAAATAATCTCAATGTGAACTTTTTTTTTTTCTAAAAACCCAAGTTACATTTAAAATTGACGATAGAAACTTACTTATGTCATACAGCATTGAGAAGTCCTGCTTTTTACTGGACAGATCTGCATTGCTATGCTGATCATTTAGATTATATTTACAGGTATAAAAAACAAACTGTAAATGACCACTTACATATATACATATAAAGTCTTACTACATTACACCTCTGTTGAGTTTCAATATCGGGTCACACATGGCTAAATTTCTATAAAATGTACATTATCCATTACAGGCCATAAAACAAAACTGAAGAATAGTTAATTACTACTGTAAATATATCCTGTCATTACACCATGTACGTCAAATACTGAAAACACACAAAAGATACTTTCCAGCTGCGTCGATGCTTGGCCTGGGCTTGATGTCAGCCAGACTGCCGCTGGACTTGACTGTTTCCTCCTCTGTAGTGATGTAGACCTGAAACACTTACCTTTGGCGCTGTGGAGAGAAGTCAGCACAAGGCAACTACAAAGCGACAGTACTCTTACCGAGAGCCCTGCACAAACATGTTCTTATTTTGGCTGATCAGATCTCTGCTCAGGATAACATTGAATGACTGCTGGGAGTCTGCCCAGATCACAAAAGTCAATGTGCATGACAGACTCAAAGTTGTAAGGCATCAAGCTCTTTAAGATACAAAAAAGAGGGAAACATGATCCTAATCAGCCACAAACACTGAAAAACAATTCAGCTGTAGGGGCCCATTTTTTAAAGTACTGTTCAAGGTGGCATTAAGATTTTTCCCTGAGTGTAAAATTTCCCACATTTTCAACATTGTTTTATGTACAAAAACCCAATTTACAATGTTTCATTACTCTTTTACAGAGTTCACAAGGTTATGGGAACAAATGGATCAATATTTAATGATATATAACACTCTAAAAGTATATTTTAGAATATGAATACATTTCAAGAGCATCACTGGGGTTTAAAAATGTCTGGAAGCCATTACAGTCTGATTTACACCTTTTCATTTAAGTTCAGAGTGATTCCTGTAGCCATTACAATGAATGGATGGATATTAGTGTCAACAATATTTACAGTCATCAAATACTTTTGGACATGCAATATATCAGGGGATGGTCATGGATTTAAACCAAGATAAGTATATAAAAAAAAAGAAAAGAAAAAAATATTTGAAAAGAAAACCAATAATCTCCAATAGACAAATAAGTAACACAAAAGGGGATTTGTGATTTAAAAAAATAAGAGCTTTTGTGTAGCATATAATCAGAAGTTGTGTTTACGACACAATGTTCATTTTGATTTCATTTTATCAACATTTCTTTGTGATGGAGTACAAATGAAAAAAAAAACATCAATATGACACCCCTGATGAAACACTGTTGCAGCACCACAAAACTTTCTTCCACATTTTTATTTACCGAAATCCAAAAACTGGTCTAGTAGTTTGATTCAACGTCAAATATTGGGACATAGGGGCTTCTTTTTTTTCTAACTGGAAAAATAGGGATTAGAGACAATTCTCATACATAACAGTGCTTATTTGTCAAACTGATCATCTCAAATACTACAAACTGAAAGGTTTGTATCACAGTGTTGCCTGGCATTTGACGACAATGTTAGTGTTAAGGTGCACATTCCAATTTTAACAAATTGCATATGAACCAGCTCCACTGAATTTCTTCCTTATGTGTTTAAAGGTTCATCTATGGTGTGACAGGGCAGTGTCAAAAATGAACATACAAAAACATATTAGGTGTGAAACACAGGAGCAAAAATAAAATAATTTACTTGAAATGGAAAATCACCAAATGGGATTAGCGGATACTTGAAGGTTTACCAATTCCATGTGGTCTTTAACTACAATGGCTGCTTGAACTCACATTAATTTCTAAATCTAAGGATGAATATTTCACAACAAAACATTGTTTTTTTTTCTTTCTTGGTGAGTTTTTCAATGCAATTACAACAGAAACCACTTTGTAAAAAGTATTTTTTTGGTTTACGGTGTGATTCAAAGAGCTGCACATACATGCAGACCTTTCATTTGTTCAAGTCTACATATCCTCCCATCCACCCATCGATTCACATTGTAAAAAAGTACATTCATCTAATTTGTCTTACCTTGTAAAAGTTTCATCCATTTGAAGAAACAAAGAAACAAAAACATAAAAAGGGACTTAAAAACAGGGATCTACGTTCTAAACATACAACTACACGCTAATACAGCTAAAAAATAGATCATCTAAACGTAGACAAATTCAATATGAAAAACAGTTTGCAGTCCAAAATACACATTTAATATAAATGAGTCAAACATGTAGAGGAATTCACCAAATGCATCGAGTACCTCGGTAAACATTTTTTATTACAACACCATCTAGTTTTTAATCAAAAGCAGAGAGACATTTACAAACATACTAACAACAAAAAGGATAAATGAGAATGAGAGAGAAGGGTGGGGAGAACACATCAAAGATGTACCCTATAAAAACTGATCTCTAAACTGAATGTACACAGTACAGCGAGCCAAGGAAAAATAAAAAACAAACAGGATGTAATGTCTGTGTTTTCTAGTTAGGGGATTGTGTGGGCCATTTTATTGTTTCTTTGCAAAGAAGCATCACACGTAGTCATCTTCATGTCAAATAAAACATCATAAAAATAAAAGAACTGTTTGGAAAGTTTCTTTTCTTTCATCTTTAGTTACCATGAGTATAGATGTTTGGATAACATAATCTTACACAGGTCAGGGTCTTCCATCCACTGCTCTTATTCAGGCAGACAAGATGAACAGACAGAGAGAAGGATGGGTGGAGACGGAGAGGAGAAGAGAGATGGAGGGGTGGAGGAAGAGGTGGTGGTTGTAATCCTGTCCGGTCATGCAGGTTGGGGAGGTGGTGGCGCACTGAAATCCTTCCTCCTTTTCCTTCCATCCATCCTTGATCCTCGTTAGCTGAAAGGTGTCAAAACGAAGGGTGGAGTTTGGTTTCGAGGCAGCCCAACAGTGAACACTTTCCCCCCTCATCATCAGACCTCTAGACTACACACAGGTTGTGCACACCAGGGCTGGGTTCAATTCATTATCACTTTGAGTCACAAGGTTGGAGTCCTATCCCAATACACCCCTTGCCCCTACCACTTAGCCCTTACCCCACCGTTTTGCATGTTCACCCCAAGGGAAAAGTTGTCCCGATTATTGCTGGGATAGAGTGGTAAAGCGAAGGGTTGGGGAAAACATGGCTCTCAAAACGGAGGTTTTTCAGAGGTATACTCCTAAACGCAGTGTTACGAGAAATCATCAGCAAGATGGCTGCCCAAGCAACAAAAGAAACCCATGAATGAATTTTCTTCATAAACAGTTTAAAAAGAAAAAATGTTTTTGTGGTTGGACCCTGAAATAACTAAATAAAAAGAGAATAATAAAAAAAAAACTTTCTCAGTGTTGTTTCAATTATGTATTATGATCATTTTCTTCATAACAAGAATAACAACTAACTACTTACAATCCTGATATCTCTGTAGCTAACTAGCTAGCTAACGTAAATTTGTGTTCATTTGTGCATGACAGTCTCACAATTTAACATATCCTCATGTCACATTCCCCCGCTTTGACGGCATAGGACACCCAAACTTTATGTCAAGTCCAGCAACTTTGCTAGGTTGGTAGCAGTGTTCTTTTTAATTCAATGACTTGGTTTGTCAACTGATAGCATTTGAGCTAAGTTGTGAATGAACTCCATGCTTTTCTATCTCCATCAGATAGATGGCAAATGTCCTTGCGAAAATAGCATTACTGACATTGTAGCGTCTGTTAACGGCAACGCCATCAATAACTACTAAGGGCATGTCTAGGTCTTAAGGGCTGTTAACCACTAGCCCTTATAACTCTGTTTTGAGGGGCGAGGGGGCACTGGAATATGAATGGTAGAGGTAAAAAAAAAAGAAATGGAGTTTGGACATAAAGTCTCTGAAAATGACGCATATATATGGCACCCCATTAGGACATTAACTTCCGTTTGCCTTAATGCTCAGTTGACTGTGTATTGGACCCAACCCTGGCACAGACACTAAGAAACATCGTCATGCAAACTTGAACAGGAAATTTCCAAGAAGCAAATCTGGAATCTTTCAGTATGTACACACACACACCAAAAATAATAAAATAATATGCAGTTGAGTCTATGCCTGAATGTGCTCTTTGATTATTTTATTTTTTTTAATGCATATGCCGTTAATCCATATAAAGATGTTTGCACGCTACATGTAGCTCTTGACAGACAAGAATTGACATCCACATATGAAATATTGAATATTGAAAGACAACGAGGTTGCACATTTTTGTTACACAGTTTTCTACAGTGTACACCGAATTTCCAAATTTAGAGATGGACATGAGCAAAACACTGATAGAATCTAAAGGGCACAGCTACGCTGCATTGAACAAGACTCATTTTGTAATTGTGGAATGCTGAATAGAGCCTCAAGTCACATAGTGACAGGATTGGTCCTGCACAATGTAGCCTACTGTCTTTTTAATGTAATTTGCAAAAATATTAAAAATTTCTTTGTAAAATGGTCAAGCCAATTTTCCAATCTCCAGTGGTTTTCTGAAAGATCTGCCTCCTCCCCTTCAAAAATACATTAACTTAAGATGAATTCAAAAGGATCTTTCCCCCCATGTGTTAGCCACTTCTGACAGCCATAGAAAAGTGGACCCAGTGTTTGTCATACAGCTATTTCAAGAACACATTTTGCTTACAACCAATTGGTAAAGGTGGGCGTTTGGTACAGAGCTACAAACACTGAAAACTTTTAACACTGCAACACATAACATACAAACAGTACATGATTGGCTGTGACACAACCAATTTTTCAGGGAAATTTGGCAATATAGGAGAGAAAGACACAGAAAGGACACAAAGAGCTGTAGATAAAAACACAAAACTACCAAGAGGAAGGTACGCATCTGATTCAGAGACAGCAAATGATACTTTGCTACAATCGTTCACTGATATGGATGCCCAAACCATACCATAACTTTTTACATACAACAGAAAAAATAGGGTCAGTGTCATTAAGTATATTCCTTTAAGCTGCAATATTTTGTACTCAGAATTGAGAAACCAAGTCCAGCATGCACGGTACAGGAAACTGGAAAGGTAACTTCTATATAATAATTATAAAAGGCAGTAGCAATGGTCAATTAGACTGTCAACAATGGTCCAATGACCTGAAAACATTTCTACCCAATTTAAAGCACCACTTGACAGAAATTTTAAATTTAGCAGATGAAATGACAACAGTTCTGTTACAGAAAGTCATTTCACATTTGTTAGATATGCTATCAATTTAAAATCAAACGTATCAAACCTCAGTGATACAAGGGTTTTCTTTACAGGGTGAATTATAACAAGGTATCTGCACCAAAAAGGCCTTACTTACAGGCATGTCAAATGAGTACAGATGATTTTACATGGTTTAAAAAATTCAAATGCATATTGACACTTCACGTTTTTTTGGCTGTTGAGAGGGTTTTACATGGTGCATAGCTACAGAGAAATACACTTTAGCCAACAATAACAATAGTTTACACAACACAGTAGTCGAACTCAACGACACTCTTGGTCAAACTATTAAGAGACTCAAACAACCAGAACAAGTGGGCAAGGGGCATGACTAAATCTTTTCCCTTATCATAAAATATGCCTTGAACCTATGTTTATTATAGAATATTCTAGTGGTGTGTCAGCTAATACAGCATGGAAATAATAAAGGTAAGAGCCAAACCAGGGTCAAACAGTCCATGAAACACTCTCAGGCCTCTAACTTTTTTATTTTTTTACTGAACACTCCATTAAAAAGCCTAAAATGGATACTTACCATTTAAAAATTTCTATTCAGATATGAACACTAAGGGTGCTTTTACATCTGCCCTGTTTGGTTCGGTTCAATCAAACTCAAGTTAGTTTGCCTCTCAAGTGCGGTTTGTTTGGGCAGGCATGAACACAGCAATCGCACTCTGGTGCGCACCAAAACAACCTGACCGAGACCTTCTTGAAGAGGTGGTCTCAGTCCGGTTACAACCGAACTCTGGTGTGGTTCATTTGTGGTGAGAACATGTTCCGACCTCGATCTGAACCAACTGCAGTCGCATGACGCATTGTTTGGGTTAAACATGAGCATGTTACAGTCCTAGAGGATTATTAATGTGCACCTCCTCCTGTACTGCCAATATTGGCAACCTGACAGCCATTACTGTCTATCGCTGCTATTTTACAGGTTACATTAAAAAGCTGTAGCAAGCTTGGCTTCATATGAGCAGAGGAAATCTCCGCTCGTCGCTAGGCTAATGTAGTGACACGGACACACCACCACAGAAGAAAAAATAAAGAGATTTTTTCCCCCCAAGACTTATCGATTAGTTTCAGATTATGTACGATTTAAGTCGACCAAGATTTTCTTTGGTTGACTACAGCCCTAATAATTAAGCATAATTAAAACCGAACCAAATTAAGTCAAAATTGTAATTTCCTCCCCTACAGGCTATTTCTAAGATGACTGTCTATTTCAAGTATATATTGTCTTTGCTCGCTGTTACTAAAATGTGCATTAATACTTCCTGCTGACTTGTAACAGAAACTGTTTGGCCCTGGTTTAACATGAGCAAATAAAGTGCTTGCTTGAAAAGGAAAACAGGGCTGTGATCCCCAGCAAACATGCACCTACAGAAAGACTAAATAGAGTGCATAAACAGGTTCAGCCTGGTGCAAACAGTGTACATTTCCCCTTGGCAATATGAACAGATAAAACAGTGTTAAAGCATCTGAGGACACAACAAATAGCCAAACTACCATCAGGATTAAAGCAATATGCTTAGTTCTCTTTTTTTTCTCTAAGATATCAGACTGAATTCAAAGGCAGCTAAAGGTAGAAAATATACTCAACAAATGCATTTCTGGCATCTACAAATTACCAAAAGTTATTCAGCCCTGTGCCCACTGGGGATCTCTTATCTCACAGAGATAACAAAATGTGTGCTAGATGAGACTGCAGTGATTGCTGCTGCAATGCTTTTTACTGAAACGCAGTGCTCATTTTTTTCCATTTGCTGCCACTCTGAAATGTGTGAAAAAACAGAAATCTCTCCCTTTAACAAAACTTTAAAAAGTAACCTTTTTATCAAGAGGTTCCCAGTGGACACAAAGTCATACTTTTCAGTAACAACTGTTATGAAGGTATAGGACAACAGGAATCAACAGATTAGATTAATTCAGCTAGGGCTAATGGCTAAAAATGAGCACAACTCTACACTAATCACATCACATGACAGATTTCTCAGACAGTTACAAACTTATATTCTTTTTGTATGGGCTTTGGGCGCTTTCAGAATTCAGCAACTCTACAAGCAAAACAACCCCACTTAATATTTCTCAGTATGACAGAAACTTCAACACTTATAAAATAGTGCATATATAAATTATGTGTATTATTCTTCTCTATGAGAGCTACTAAATTAAGACATGAAAGTGTCAAGAGTGAATGCAGTTTATGTCTGAAAGCTAAGAGAAATATTATTTGGGGTAATGTGTGTACAGAGAAGCTGAGGGGTCCGTGTAACCTACTAAACTCTGCCCTATAAAGACTAGTTTATACACAACACCATAGAAATCCTACGAGCTTTGGTAACAAAGGACATGAGAACACACAAAATCGATCAAACCAGTATTTCAACTGCATTTCCAAAACCTGACAAGACTTATCATATTGTTCGTCAGCAAGTGACGCAACGGAAGAAGCCAAAAATTACAAGATGATTTGGGAAACACTGAGCGAGACAATTAACCTGAAAAATATTCACCTCAAATCATTTGAGAGAATTTGGTATCGATATTGAATGTGCACAAACTGGTTTCAGATAAATTCATCTACAACTCATCCATGACATGACTTAACACCCAAAAATCCAGCAAAACACATGCTCACAGGCCGAAATAATCAAGAACACTTGCATGATCTCTTACTAACCTGACAATTTAGCGTTTAAAAATCAACACTGCAGCCTGAATGGAAATCATTTCAATATACATACGTACATAAGAGTGACATTAAAAACGAATACTGAGGCAAAATTTCTTCCACGGATTAGTCAAATTACAATTAGCATATCATCATGAATTTGCTGCATCAACATTAACAATTGTTCAGTTTTGATTTGATGGATACCTCAATATTATTTACAAGTTCTCACAAATCAAATTATGATTTTCTTTAGTTGAAAATGAACTTCCTGATCCTTACTTATATAAACCAACTCTGACAATCATCACATTACAAACAATTGCAATTTAAAGCCACTGATCAACTCCAGCAGAACATCAAATTTTGTTTTTCCTTTGATCTTTGCCTCAAAAAATTATCACATAATGTGCACTAAGGGCATCAAGATCTATGTCATTGGAACATGGTATTAGAAAGTATAGAAGTTTTGGTTTTGCTTTACCTCAACATCTTAAATTGAGGTACAATGGTTTAAAGGTGAGCAACACTGAGCTACAAAACATTCACTTAGACACAAGTTAAATGTCAGGCAATATTACCGACATGCACAATAACAATCATGGGTCCAAAAATCAGCAGATATCAACACTGAAAAATGTTCACCTTTTCTTAATTCTAACAAGACAATGATCTTTATATTAAGCTTTAAAATGGAAATGGTAATACGTATACAACATTACTGTAAATGCAACATTTACAAAGTGTAAATTGGTCGATCAGCAAGTTGAACACTGTATTTTTTTTCTAACAATACAATAAGACCACATAGAACGCTAAATCTGTATTAGGTACTGTAAAATGATTGGGGAATATTTTGACATCTGAAACCTGCCAGTCAGTCAACTACTATTACAAACACACTAACAAACCAACTCAGCAGACACAATACACTTCAATTAAACCCACATATAATGAAATGGCAAGTACTGAATCTCGATACTCAAGCCAGAAAAATTTGTAGATTTTTTTTGGTCCACTGAACTAAGCTGCTGGTAAAACCAAAATTTTGTTTATTGCCACTTTTTATGAGCCAAAAAGATGTTTAGATTTGGAAAAATGTTATCTACAGAGATTCTCTGAACTGCCAAGAAGGCAGTATAAGCACAAAACGTTACCAAACACAGCCAAACATGTACAAGCAACTTGGATGTTACTACTTTCTCTCCATGCCATCTGTAACAAAATCTATTTAACTTTGAAATTTATTTGGCAGAATACAAAAAGTGGCTGACAAATTTTGTAGATTACCAGCCTCAGAGGCACGTAGACCAAAAAGTAACAATGCATCTACAGTCAGTTTCAAGTATCAATGGACTTTCTGATTTGAGGGAGAACCACAGCATAGATACAACACTCACAAACCCCTCTGTGCAATGCAGCATGGGAAATACATTAAGTGCGTTTTACACATATTGTCCATAAGACAAAATACACAACTGTGATTTCTTACCAGACCATTTCAAGGAAAGCAGACTTACCTTTCACCTACCTGTCATCAAATGACTGAGTTTTAGAAGTCTTGTTCTTGCTTACCTCTTCGCTTCATTATATAATCATTAATGCAAATTTAAATTAAGTTATTCTATACTGTAAATTATGATCAGTCAAAAGCCTTTTATGGTCAATGTGTGACTGTACTCATGAGGACAAAGGCCACATTCTTGATAATTAGTTATTAGGGCAAAAATACACCCTCTGTTGATCAAAAATGCTTTGGTCAAGGAAAATCCTGAACTGATCTAAAGCCTTTACTCTAATGAAGAAGAGAGGAGGTGAGCAATCGAAGCAGACTTTTTCCAAACGCATCCTCTGCCACAGAGTTCAAGTTGTTTGAGCCTGAACCTGACCAGCTCAGTCCACATCTAAGAAAAGTGTAGTAAAGAAGACAGAGGAGAGCTTATGACAGAAGAAAGTAACAGAGGAAAACTGTACCCACCTCTCATCTAGCGGTGACGGTACTCCCTCTCCCTCTCTCTCTCCCGGTCTCGGTCCCTGTCCCTCTCACGGTGGCGGTCCCGCTCCCGGCTGCGTTCTCGGTAATAGTCCTCATGCCGGTCACGACTGCGGGACTTGTGGCGTCGGCTCTTTTCCCTGGAGCGGCTGTGGTCTCGTTCCCTGGAGCGTTCTCGTCTACAGTGGACATGGACAAGCATTATTAGACTGTGTACCAGCCAGGGTTTCAAATCTTCAAATCCAGGGACACTTCCCATTTAGAAGAAATATAGGATCCAAAAAATACACAACAACATTAAATGGGAGGGAAATAGTCCACTGGCTCATGTCTTTTTCCTTTGTCCTAGATCCAAGATACTTTATCTGACAAGAGGTTTTAAGTGTCTTTTTTAGTGTCGTTTTGAACAGCTTCGGTGTCACATTTTATGGCTACTGCCCAAAATTAAAGTCTTACCTGGAGGCGGAACCGTAGCTTTTTGACTCAATGCCGTGGAGACAGTCCTGCAGGGAACTGATGAGGACCTTGCATCGGTCGTCTGCTGACACTTTGGACTGCTTAATCAGACTGATGGCTGTTACCAAGGTCTCTATAGCACTGCCATAGTCAGCTAAAGGGAGAACAAGGTTGCATTAAGCTTTCGCTGGCTCACAGTTTTTGTCTTGTTGGCATTAAACCTGAGTACACCCATAGTGAGTAATTGTATAGTGCATGTCCTCTATTCTTGTGTTACCTGCACTGGCGTCGGACACCGCTCTGGATATGGCGCTGGAGGAGATGGCTCTGTTCCTGTTCATGATCTCCTCAAACTCTGCCTCGCTCAGAGGGGTCCGTGACGCTTCCATCTCCCTACAAATACACACGTGTCAAGTGTTACGTTCCAAAGTTACACTGTTATCTTTGAAACTAATTGAATAAATGACAAAAAGAAAATTAAATGTTGAAGTCTGCACATAAGAAGTGCAAATCCAGAATTCTTCCACTTCATAAAACGAACAACACTTTTTTTTACCAATGTCAGCCCCTCCAGGATGTTATGATGTTGTGAATTCTGTGTGACCTTATAATTTTGTCCAGTCACCACAACTTTACCACAAATGTGACCATTCAGAGCAGGTAATATCTTATGTCATTGTAGAGCTGCATGCAGTGTATGGATTTGTTCAGCCCTTTCTTGCCCTGCTCTCTCTTTTTATCATGACTGCAGGAGTGTGAGCTCTGTGCGAGTCACACACACATAATAATAATAATAAATTTATTTGTAAGCGCTTTTTAATGACAGGGCTAACTGTCAGCATATCACAGCTAACGTTACCCAACATTTAATGAACAGCTATAACGACATAGTCCAGATGTCTCAAGGTGATCCCACCATTATAATTAGGTTCTAAAGCCACTTTCCCACTGCACAAAATACCCACTAATATCAGGCTTTTGAATGTAATGGGAAAGGCTGCAATCGGCATTTACACCTAAGACAAAGGACTCTACAGTAATCATTGGTATTTGTCGACTCTGATTGGCTCAGATTGGCAGTGATGGAAATACAACACCAAGGTGGACATGCTAATTTTAGCTCCTTTACCAGCCTGATGCAAGCAGCACTCAACTATCAAA
Organism: Epinephelus moara; assembly: GCF_006386435.1. Taxonomy (NCBI): domain Eukaryota; kingdom Metazoa; phylum Chordata; class Actinopteri; order Perciformes; family Serranidae; genus Epinephelus; species Epinephelus moara. Next base: position 19,188,239 of record NC_065528.1, read on the forward strand.
CCAAATTTGATCAGCACCGAGTTTCAAAGAGACCCTGAATAATTAAGAAACATTAAAGTAAGCAACGAAACATTTTCATTGACCTTAATGCTGCTTTACGATTTACTAGCCTGCCTTACCGCGACATCAAACATGACACACCAGTTTAAAAAAAACAAAAAAAAAACACTAATTCATACTCGTCAACTGCAGAGCCGTGTATATGACTCTGATCTACTGGCAATGGGAAGGGAGTCACCTATTTAACGGGTGTTCCCACATTAAAAAAACCCTGCATACACTCACTAATTTTGGTTGAAAAGGGGGAAAATCTGTGGGAAACACTGAATGCTCATCTTAACAGGCTCAGAATCCAGAACAGCACCCAACAATTTTTCGAATTTTTTATCTGCCCCGACAATTTCGAAGCAAAAAACATTGCAACATGCATTGCAATTTTTAGATTGTTACTATACTGTGAAAGAACATTTTATCAGTTACTGTACTATTTTAATTGTAAAGTGTTTTGAGACCATCCTGCATGGTGATTCTACACTTTAAATAAAGTTTGATTGATTGATTGATTGATTGATTGTACTGACTATTTGTTCCACCAACACCCATTCTTACCGGCCTCCAGGACCGTAGTCCCCTCGGTCATATGGTGGCGGGCGTCCGTATGGGTCGTTTGGTCCAGGGGGGCCTCTGCTGTCGTTGGGGGGCATGTTGTTGTTACCAGGTGGAGGGAAGAAGGCAGGGTTAACATGGGGTGCTGGTGGTGGTCCACCTGGCGGGGGACCTGGCATGTGTGGAGGTGGAGCCAAAGCCATGGGGGGCCCAATGGGGCCAGGGGGACGTGGAGGGAATGGTCCTGGGGGTGGCGGGCCCTGTTGAGGGGGTGGGGGACCAGGGGGAGGGCCGTAACCTGGAGGAGGGGGACCTGGGGGCAGGGGTCCCATTGGAGGCTGGCCAAACTGACCAGGGAAGAGAACAGGGGGAGGAGGCCTATCGCCACGATTTGGAGGACCAGCGAGGGGAGGGGGGAGGCCCTGGCCAGGAGGTGGAGGTCCTGGGGGACCAGGGGGACCAGGTGGACCAGGAGGGGGACGTGGGGGACCCTGCATCCCACCTAAAAAAGAACACAGGGTACAAAAGAGAAGCTGATGAGACAAACTAAGTTCTAGTGAACTCTAGCTTTTGCTTTTGTTAAAGCAAGTAGAGTTCTCCCCAACATCTTTGTGACTTTTTTTTTTTTTACCAGCACACTTATTTCCCCATCATGCTCATAGACTTTGAAATTTAATTGGACAATTTAAAGCATATAAACACATATTAGCTTGGCCGATTAATCGATCAAGCTCTAATTTTAACATCCTGGTGAAGCCAGTATTTTCCATGACCTCCTTCAAATGTGCGTACCCACAGGTACTAACTAAAGCAGTTCAAAGCAGGAACAATAACACAGACAGATAAGGAAGAGCAAGCCATAGCTACAGGGAACAACGGATGTCAAAAGGCCACAAAATAATGCTGCAAATGAAATCAGAAGGCAACAGAAGAGATGATGAGATAAACTCATAGCAAACTGTTTCAAGCAGGCTTTTTTTCAACCAGCTGGATTATTATATACTGCAGTTTGCAAATCGATCACTCCCATGCAAGGGCCACTTGTTAGATGGCATTTAAGGAAAAGGGAGACCACACAACTTTGCCAGATGCATTTTATTCTCTCATGCAGGTGCATGAAGGAATTTTATAGAATTTTTTTAAAGGGAAGTATCTTCTTCACACAGCTTCAGAAGATCGAGATGTAAAAAAAAAAGTACAGAAGTACTGCATGTTTTCTGATTTAATAGAAGCATGACAAAAGTTGAATTTGCTTTTGGCAATATGAATATGATTGAGTAGGCAGGCTGCAGGATGGCCTTCAAAACCTACTTCGTGCTTCTGCCTCTTCATTCTTTGATGATGCTTTTTTAAAGCTTGTTTGACTGTGAATTTATGATCTGGACTGACCTCAAAAGAATACAGCACATTTATTAATGGTGTGCTTCTCTAATGTTTTAGTGTGAACACACTGTTACCATGACCTTGTGAAGGGCCAACAGTACTTGATGGAATCAGTCTATCGAGGGATTTAGAGTTGAAAGAGAAATTCAGCTCTTTTGGGGGCATCAACCTGATGCTTTCAATAGCTTGTTTGCAGTCACGAGACTATTATAATGCACAAAATTCAGATGGAGGGCAGGAAGTGATAAATCCATATACTGCGTGAACTGGAAATACAAGAAAAGTGACGACTTTGGAGAGTTTGATGAACCTGCAGGCAGCAGGTACCGTCACAAAATGTTATCTCATTGGATGTAATCCATACAAAACATTGCCTGATTTGCCTGGTATGGACACAATCCTTGAAACAAATTAGGCTACCTCATCCTCTAGACCTCCTACATTACCAGCGCTACACGGCAAGTCAATTAAAGCATAAGAGAGTCTTGTGGACTACAATTATTCTGTGTGCGGTTGGGTCCACAGCTGAAACAATTGCTGTCTTGTTTTTGGCCGGTTGAGTAAATGTGCCTGATTATAACTCTTTTTTTATATTTCAACTTTGTGCATGGATGCACTGCTGTAAGGATAACGTTACAAGGTAATGTCTGATAACGTTACAAAGTAATGCTGGCTAACGTTACAAGGTAATGTTGGCTAACCTTACAAGATAATGTTGGCTAACCTTACAAGGTAATGCTAGCTAACCTTACGAGGTAATGTTGGCTAACGGTACATGGTAATGGTGGCTAACCTTACAAGGTAATGATAGCTAACCTTACAAAGTAATGCTGGCTAACGTCACAAGGTAATGTTGGCTAACGTCACAAGGTAATATTGGCTAACGTCACAAGGTAATATTGGCTAACATTACAAGGTAATGTTGGCTAACCTTACAAGGTACTATTTTCTACCTACTAGGTCAACTGTTCCAATCTGCCAGTGCCACTGTTTCTTAGTGAGTTTTTTCCCCTTTACATCCTACTGTTTTTAGGACTTAAAATAGCCCTTGCCTTTTCCCAATCTGATTCATTAGAACAGCCTGAACAGCGCAAATCGTAGACATTTGTGCAGTATTGGAAGTCCTCCAGTTGCCTGCCCTCCATCTGGACAGCGCAGTGATGTATGTCGTCATATGTAAAGAAGCTATGGCATAACTCCTGAGGGTTAGGATAAAAAGGTGATCGATCAGATCAATTGAGGTGTTTCACCTCTGCCACGCCAGCTCCCGTTCCTACCCCCCGGCGGGAAGGGATTGAAACCCATATCCATCAGAGGGCCATCTTGGTGCCTAATCAGATCTGGTCTCATCCCCGAGCCTAATGGGGAAGAAAGCAAACCAATCACAACTCTTCCCTTCATAAACTTCCCCCTACCACCTGAAGGCCTGTCACAGCCCAGCAGCACGGGGCACCAGCCGCTAAGCGAAAGAAGGGATGTGAAAAGGGTGGGATGGAGGGAAAAGACGCAAAAATGGAGGGGGAAAAAAAAGAGAAAAGCTGGCAGCTCCATTCTCTCCTACTAAGTGTGTGTAAGGCAGCCAATCCAAGATTTGCAAGGAGTTTAAAGTTGGTAGCTTGCCAAGAAAAGCTTTGAGCAAACTGCTTCTCAAGGAATGATGTTGGAAATAGTCAGTGAGCAGAAAACTGCAGCCAGGGAAGGATTATTCGTTCAACTGGAGGTGAAGAGGGACAATGAAAGAACAAACCAGATGGGGAGGGAAACATGCAAAGACACAGCCCTGCCAGGAAAGATTTAATGGGTGAACGCTCCCTCACAGGAAACACACACTATAGACTAGCCTTGGTTCCATGCGGGTGTGAGTAGTAGCAAAGCCTGGACTGTGCTAACAGAGCAGCACGACCAGACCGAGAGCAGAATTTTAATTAATCTCATGTTAAGTTTTCAAGGCATTTGTCACACGATGATTATTTCAGTCAGTTGCACTACTGTATTATTGAAAAAAAATAATGCCACATGAATGACAAAAGCCTGAAAACAAAAACATGACATTAAAAAAATGAAGACATCTTTTAACAACGCCAGGTCTACATCAGGAATCCATTGACCCATAAACCTCAACAGGTGAAGGAGCATGACCACCGCCAGCACCGATCCATACACATCACAGATCACACAAATCACACACCGTAGTGAGCTAACGGTGTGATTCATGATGTGTATGTATCCCCAGTGCATTTATCCAGGAATTAGCTTCGGCTGCTGAGACTGGAATTCAATTCTAACTGTTTCAATGAGACACAAACATTTTTTTCCCCCATGAACTCACCTTGTTTGGTACAGCAAGACCAATGTAACATTTAACAAGGTCCAAACCCACTTGAGTAATATGTAAAACTGTTGACATGTCTAAATTAGATTAGGAGACAGTGAGTGATTTACAGTTAATGTCAGAGGCTGTATTAATGTGCCAACATCTTAACAACAACAGGCTACCTCGTACACTTGGGCTATAAATCATCTTAGGTAAATTCAAAAACTGTTTAGAATTCATTAGAAATGTAGTTTAAAGGGGACCAATTATGCTTTTTCTTATTTCTTTGTCAAATATATAATATTAACATGACAGACGTTCATTTTGACCGTGTCCAAAGTTTCAAATGATGAGGTACAAGTATGTAAACACAATCCCTTTGAGCATAAAAACTCGAATTTCAGTCTGTTCGAATCAAAAGTTTGACGTTTTTTTCTACTTTGGCTACAAGCTGATGTCAGCTTATGACGCATTTCTTTATATGGTCGTCTGCTCCAAGCATGATACTGTTTTCAGCATGTAGCCTACACTGTTACATGTACACGCTAATGCTGGGGAAACATGTAAACTTGGTTGCCGGGGTTGTAAATTTCGGATCATACTCCTGCTGGAACATGTCTGGTTGTGAAGATTTTAATTTAGACGATTTCACTAGTTATTTTCCACAATAGTAAGTTCTGCTATTCTCCATTTCAATCATTTCCCTGCTACAGTGACAGTGCAGAGACGTTGAGATATGAGACAAAGCGGAAATGCTTACCAATCAAAGCAGACTGTATGAGGCAAACAGTGTTTTGTGACCAACAATGCATGTAACATGTTCTAGTAGAAACCTAAAATACGTTAATATGAACCTGAAATTAAGCATAATAGGTCCCCTTTTAAAATTAAACCTGCTATAGCATAAACTGTTCTCAGCTGAATCTACTTGCTAACCCTTTTATCTGATTTCTGTAGTTTTATAATATCATCTTTCAACTGAATGAACTGAGAAGAACTCAGCCCCTACTTTACTGGCACAAAGACTTGATACCAAACTAACCAGGGAAGTGCGGTGGTGGACCTCCAGGCCCAACGGGACCAGGGAAGCGGTCTCCACCGGGGCCAGGTGGTCCAGGGAACCTGCCTCTGCCTCGACCCATGGGGAAACCCCCACGAGGGCCAGCGCCAGGGGGACCGGCTTTACCTTCCCCAGACATCTGGCCTGACTGGGTACCTGTGAAACGAAGAGACAACAGTAAGTCAGTTCTCCATTTTATGCAATAAATAATAAATGTGTGTGGTTGTGTGGACATTTAAACACAACTGGATACAACTGAAGTAACAGGCATGATAAGTTTATCTGTGCATATCTAATGTTGTCCATTTTGCTGCAGTGCAAGTGCATTATCAGTAGGCTGACAATGTGTCTACGCATTTGCAAATATCTCTCACATGAGCTCCTTCAACTGGTAAGGTGGCAAGCACACATATTTAAAAATGCTGATGCATTTATCATACTTACTTTTGCGTGACTGCATCTCAAACTGGCTGAGGGACTGTTTGTTGCACGGTGTGACGATGGGATTCTGGCCGTGGAGCTCCCTCTTTGAAAGAAGCTCCATTAACTTCCTGGATGATCCCTCTGAGCCCACACACACCAGTGCGAACCTGTAGGATGAATGCAGAGGATATACACAATCACTCATACAAACTTTAAATCTTTGCCTTGTCTTGTATGGATCAAGCACTGAACATGATTTTCTGCCCAAATGTTATTCTACAATCTACAAACCAGTACTGAATTGAATCACATCTAAAAGAACCTGCATTGAAAGTGCCCCCCTTCGAAAACCAAATTTTAGATAGAAATATGTATTATTGACGTTAAGCTCACCCTTTTGACTGGCCATTGGCTCTGTTTTCAAAGAACTTGATCTCCAGCACATCTGTAATGCCTACCGACCGGATAGCTTCTGTTAGATCCTCATCTGTCGTCCACTGCGCAGGAGAAGACAGCACCATCAGTATATTCACACAGACTTGCTTAATTTTTTTCCAGGTCTTCAGTTGCCATGACACAAGAATACCTTGTTTACAGGACTGTCTTTAATGCTTTTACTTTTAGGAAAATGCTGCTATGATTTATTTATGATTCCAATATTTTCCTCCACTTATCAAAGCAGTCTCAACAGAGCTCTCTGATACCCACCCATGTGAGGTTTCCTATGTACAAGGCAATCCTTTTGCCTGTGTATGTGTACACCACGTTGGGTGGGGCACTCTTCCCTCCCTCTGAGCCACCTGGGGTAGGCAGTGTGTCCAGGTAGTCGCGGTCTTCTGGCGCATCTCCATTGTTGGCTGATGGGGATATTACATCATCGTACAGGTCAATCTGTTCGTGGACTGGGTAGTCCGCTTCCTGTTGAGCATGAGAGTAACAGTTCAGTCAAATATGTGTGACACATTAGGAACAGTTTCACATCACCAATGAGAGCTTTGAGTAAATCTGAGAGTTATTTGTCATCGATCATACATTCGCAATAAATTTCATACAAATTTACATTTCATATTGATTTTAAAGTCATGATTTGTTGTGGTCTTTTTCAGTAGTATATAACATGGATGCTATGGCAATTCATGATATTTTTTAGTACATTTTGGTCCCAGAGAGACACCAGATTTCTCTTTTGGAACCCCTGCAATATTTTTGTGTTTAGTTTTCTTTTTCTTTTTTGGAGTATCTGGTGGTACAGGAAGTTCTGAAGATTTGTCTAACATGCAATAAATACTGCTGATTCAAGAAAAAATGTCTGTTTTCATTTTCATTCACTAGGCCACTTGCCTTTATCAGTTCAACAAGTGTTGTGCTATGCAAACTCTTAATGTTGACAGTGCACAGACATGAAGGCAATGATTGTTTCTCACTTATATACAAAAGTACTGGTGTATATGCTGGCAGACATGCATCAATAAACTAAATTACAGCAATAAATTAGGGATGCACAACATCGGATTTTTTAGCTGATATCCAATATGCTGATATATAACAGCTCATTTGGCCGATAACCAGAGGTGGAAAGTAACTAATCACATTTAGTCACGTTACTGTAATTGAGTAGTTCTTTTGTGTAATTGTGTTTCACCATATAACACAATAAGTGATAACAAAATAGTATATTGTTATGTTATTATATGAAGCTTCCATCGCGCAAAATAATATAACTTTAATTTATGAAGAGATAAGACAGAGCCCTCTCCTCTCCTCTTATATGCTTTACTCACAAGTGTGTGAATTGACCTGGATATGAAGCGTCTGTAGCGCCAAATAATATAACGGTAGTTTCTAAAGAGCTAAGACAAAAAAAACTAAAAATAAATCTGCAGCAGCGGTCATATTTCAGCAGCGGAGCACCACCGCTGCTAGTTGCATATAGGGGAAACACTGTTGCTCAATGTATTTGTTCTGTTTTGGAATACATAGTATTTTTTCAAATTAGTGTTAGTGTATTTTAATATTCAGAATTTCGCTTAAACAAGCTCTCTCTTTTTTGACCATACATCTGTTTGCATCCCTGAGAATAATGCCCAACAACATTGCTCAAAAAGTTGTTCTGTGTATCAGCAGTCTAACAGTTGTGTTGGTGAGTCAAAATGAATGAATTCTATGGTTCATCATAGAAAAATAACCGGTTTTTGGATTGGATTTATGACCCCTGGACCATTTTTGCACTGCATAGGAGTGACCCCCATCAAGTTGTTGGAAGTAACTAAGTAACTTCTACTTCAAGTAGAAAACTACTTTTTATTTTTACTTGAGTAGATCTTTAGATGGGTAGCTTTACTTGTACTTAAGTAGAATTTCATCAAAGGAAAGGTACTTTTACTTGAGTAGAATTTTTCAGTACTTTTTCCACCTCTGCTGATAACCGATACCACTATCAATATATTCACTTTATTTCCCCACCTAATTTTAGTGATCATCATGTGTCTTCTGTAGTGGATTTAACATCATATTATACAAGCAATCTCTTATTGTGATGGCCCACCAGCAGATAGAGACATGAAATACAATGCTTTTCAATATATGTAATATGTAATTTTAATGCCAATACTGGTCAATACCGATGACCTACCGATATTATCAGCGTGCTGGACGATTCCAATAGCTCAGTTTAAAGCCGTACCAATATTATCATGCATTAATTTTCAGTTAAGTTTGCTGCTCACACAGACAGATTTTAAATGCTCAGCTTTTACAAAGGTATGTGTTCACTTTGTGTTGTTACATTACATTAAATCCTTTAGCTGGTAGGAGTCTTGTTTAGCTGGCATTTAAACACTTTAATCTGATTATCCTGATACACAATTAACTAAATATTAGTCAGTCTAACTGTGAACACACCTAGATTTCTTAACGTGCTTGGCCAAGTGAATACCACAGTCATGTTGTATGTGCACGTGACCAGATACAATTAACCTGTCATGTAAACAATGCTAAGAACAATGTGCAGTTGACCATAACTGAATGCAGTAGAACAGGTAGTTGCAGAAATAGCAGTGATCATGAAAATGCATTTATAGCATTGCTAACACTCCCAATTGTAGATTGGGATATGGAGACACACTCATTCCCAGTTTCCCTCTGAGGATTAATTAAGTATTTCTGATTCTCATTGGGCATGTCATGTCAAGATAGCTCAAACTAACCATAGGCTGACTCGGGATCAGATTTTATGAATATTTTACTGTCTAAAAGTAGCATTACCATCAGTAAAATATTGGCACATTACCCAACATAGCTAGAATGATTAAAGAAATAATTGGACTGACTTTTGCCACATGAACTGACTCTTTTCTTCCTTACATTTTGGAGTATGAGAGTAACTCTGTAGTCAGCCTGGTTTACTCATTTCACAGACAAAGCTCACGAATTAAAGGACAAAACACGAGTGGGTGAATGTATCCTGAGTGTGCACAATGGATCAACACAACACACATTGTAAGAGCTGCTTTGTAAAGATGCTGGTGGAGATAACACTGTGTCTGAATGGCCTACAAACAACACTGGGGGCGTGTGTGGAGGAAGAAAACATCTACACAGCGCACACATACATGCTAACTAAGCTAACAAGTCAAAAGCTAAACTGGACAACATAAACATTCTAAATGGGTCCCTTTGTATTTCCTGTTTGAATGTTTATGCAGAAGCTGACAAGAAGTAAAGTAAAGACCAAAGTTGTTGCCCTAGCAACAGAATAGCAATGAAATGGTCCATTAAAATACGCTTTTCCATTCATACACTTGACGTTTCACGCCTATTACCTGTAATTATCTTCGTTTCAACCTATTGTTTGCTTGTGTGAACTGAAAACATGGGCTTGAAATTTGAAAAGTAAACTAACAACAATTATTTGGAAAGCAGCTAACGCTAGCTAGCTAACGTAACTGCGTTTGTTTGGCTTGCTAGCCCGCCACCGGCGGCCATGCCAAGGCCTGAACCTGAGAGTGCTAAACAATGAAGGCAGCTGCTTTCAGCACTCACCTGAATAAATAATCTATCTATCTATACACATTGCATGTCCATTAATACATGCAGCATGCGTCGTGTTAAATGTCGACAACACCGCTAACTCAACATTCACAGCCGATATTGTGTTGCCGATGCTGGCTTGCAGCATGGTGAAAGGGGGCCTGTGTGCCAGAGGAGCTCGTCGGAACAGCAGAGAACAACCATTCCCACACAATATTATATACAATGAATTATACAGATACACCGAAAATAGCAGCATTAGACGAAGTGCAGTAAAAGCGGATTAAATACCTGGTTGAATTCCTCCTCTACGTCGGCGTAGATATCGATGTGATCCACACCGTCCGCCATTTTCCTCTGACCCGTCGCCTCTCTCCGCCCGGCTGTGCAGAGCAGCGCTGAGCCACAAACAATGAGGCAGAGCGGGACAACTAGCGCCCCCAGTGGTCAACTTCAGTCATTACAACACCAACAATCAATCAAGCACTAGTGTGGGGTAAAGTAGTTTATTCAAGTTCTAGTCATTATAACCTAATTAAACAAGGTTATTTTTGTTTATTAAAACTAAAGTTAATTCTAAAACTATGTATAAAATATTTTATTGAGGTTAAGTGAAATAAAAATAGACTTTACAAGAAACACAAACTAATTGAAACAGTATTGTGTACTTACAAAATCAATTAAAATGAAATAAAAAAAAAACACAAGAACTGTCTTTTTTTTATGACTCACTGACAATTTGGTCAACATTTTCAACACATTAAGCATGAGGAGGCACTAGTGCATATGTTTATAGAGACTAGGGTGTCTCTACATGACTGTGAGTCAACAGTCAAGAGTCAAAAAACTAAACTAACGCTGAAACTAATAAAAACCAAACTAACGCTTACAAATTTTAACAATAAAGCCTAAATTCAAAGGAGTAACCCCACTCTGGAAATTACTTGAAACTAAATTGTAATATCAGATTAAAAGAAGAAATAAAAATAAAAGAGAGGAGGGCAATTCTTGCCCAGAAAAGAAAAGAAATGATGAAATATTATTGACTTTCTTGTAGTTTTGAGGTGGATTTGGAACATCATGAGTATGAGCTAGTTAATAATTAATCTTATTTGTATAGCACTTTACAAAACAGTTACAAAGTGCTTTAGTGTATGGGTCAAAATTTTAACTCAATTTCTCGATAGATAGAAAGATACTCAAATTATCTTTTATATCTTAAGTACTAGGGTTAAACACTGGCATACTGCACATTTTATTTTTAATTTTAATGCACATTTTAATTTCTATCTTGTTTTATTTCATTGTTTTATGCATACATACTTCTATTTCATACTCTTATTCTTACTTCTTGTAATTATCTTTTTTCTTTTACACTGGAGCAACTGTAACAAATGGTTATTTGGTTGTTAATGGACATAAATCATTGGGATTTAATCGACTTCTCTATTCAAGTTCAAAGATTAAAGGAAGTCAAAAATTAGATCACAGTGCTTGGATTTATACGTTTATGACACATGTCTCTGAGTATTCATGGAAGTCCTCGACTGATTCTTTGTCTTGGTTTAGTCTCTTTATATCTACATTGACATTAATCACTGATGGAAAAAACAAATCACACACTGACATCAAATACAGTACAAAAACCATTATGGATAATTTAATTTACTTGGTTCAAATCATGATTCAGTCAGCCAACATACAGCTTGGACACATGTCGACCATACAATGCACCAAATATCGTATGATGGAAGCTACAAACAAAAATGAGACACGTGAATTAAATTACTCATATAATCTCAGTGAGACACAACATACTGTGATGATGCACACTCACACACAATGTGGATCTGAGTCTGTTACACAAACAGGCAAGTCTCAGGCAATTTTGTCATCAGAGTGAGTTTAACTGAAAGACATGCTGTGTGAGATAATCCAGAGATACCAGAGAGGAAGCTACAGGGAAACTCACTCACAGCCCAAAATATAACCCCTGTTCAAAAAGTTGGGATGCTGTGTGAAACGTAAATACAAACAGAATGCAATGATCTGTAAATCATTTTGACTCATATTCAATTATACAGCACAAGGACGAGATATGTGATGATCAAAGTGATAAGCTTTATTTTTTTTTGTAAATATACACTCATTCTCAATTTGATGCCTGCAGTATGTCCCAAAAAGTTGGGACAGGAGCATGTTTACCACTGTGTGACATCACCTTTTCTTTTAACAACACTCAGTAAGTGTTCGGGAACTGAGGACGCTAATTGTTGAAAGTTTTTAAAGTGAAATTCCTTCCCATTCTGGCTTGATATACGACTTCAGTTACTCAACAGTCTGGGATCTCCCTTATCGTATTTTGCACTTCATAATGTGCCACACATATTCAGGCAGGTCAGTCTGGTACTTGGACTCTTTTACCATGAAGCCACGCTGTTGTAACACATAGACTTGGCATTGTGTTGCTGGAATATGCAAGACGCTGTCTGGATGGCAGCATATGTTGCTCCAAAACCTGTATGTACCATTCAGCATTCATGGTACCTTCACAGATGTACAGTACAAGTTACCCATGATGTTAGGGGCACTAACACACCCTCATACCATGACAGATGCTGACTCCGGAACTTTGTCCTGGAAACAATCTGGATGGTCCTTTTCCTCTTTAGCGCTGAGGACAGGACGTCCATGATGTCCAAAAACAATTTGAAATGTGGACTTGTCAGACCACAGCACACTTTTCCATGTTGTGTCAGTCCATCTCAGATGAGCTCAGGCCCCGAGAGGTCGACTGCGTTTTTGGATGTTGTCGATAATATGGTTGCATTTGTTGACGCAGCGACGAACTGTGTTTACTGAAAATGGTTTTCGAACACAAGCTTTCTCCGGATTCTCTGGATCTTTTGATGATATGATGGATCACAGATGGTGAAATCCTATTTTTTTTGCAACTGTGTGTTTAGAAATGTTGTTTTTAAACTGTTGGACTGTTTGCCCACTCACAAAGTGACCACCCTTGCTAGTGACAACCGAGCATTTCGAGGACACCTCTTTCATACTTTAATCTGTTACCAGTTAACCTGTTTACCTGTTGAATGATCCAAACTGGTGTTTCTTGAACATTTCACAACCTTCCCAGTCTTCTGTTCCCCCTGTCACAACTTTTTTTGGAACATGTTGCAGGCATCAAATTCAGAGAAAGTGTATATCTTACAAAAAACAATAAAGGTTATGAGTTTGAACATTAAAGATCTTGTCTTTTTACTGTATTCAATGGAATATAGGTCAAAAAGGATTTGCAAATCATGGCATTCTGCTTTTATTTACTTGTTACACAGCCTCCCAACTTTTTTTTGGAATTGGACTGGGTTGGACAATGAAATGCTGAAGTTCAAAATATGAAACACAAGCAAATACAAAAATACCCTATGCAGTTAGATTTACACTGTTAATATACATTACAATTACATATATGACAGTTTCAGGTTTTTTTCATACCACAATCTTGTTTTGCAGAGTGCTTCCACTTTTTTTCCTGCTTTAATCATGATTTTATAAAATTATATCATTATTTATGTCAAGTAATAAGTAACAGGTACATGATCGTTACGCCCAAGTAAAGAATCCAAAAACCACAGTTCAGCAAATGCATCATCACCACTAGTTCCAGAAACATTTAAGTGTTGGTACAACTGCATCTTTTGTGGATTATTATGTATTAGATTTGCTTTTAAACCACGTGAAAGCATTTGTAATCCAAAAAAATCCATTATGGTGTTGTAGATTTACATCCTGTGAGTTTCAACAGTGTCGTCCAGCCAAACATAAATACATACAGTAAGCACAAACACACAGAAAGACACGGCTGATGAAGACAAAGGCAGACATGTTTTAAAAGATACTGTATGTTACAGAAACAAACACTTTTTAAGATGTAATCCAAGTAACAAAAAAAAACCTCAAAAGCTGAGATTGTGAAGGAACTTCCCATTCAGATTTTTCGATTATCTTTATTGCATTTTTACCAACTCCACTGAAGGTACTTTCTTGGCACTGAGCCATTACCCTTTGAGATTTGCAGGAGATTGAGAGAAACTAAAGTTGCAAACACCCTTATAAAACATGACTTTCAGCAGCAGCACTGATGTTACACAATCACCATTCACTGCTGTAGCCCTTCTCTCCCTTCTCTCATTCAACACGCATGATAGTCAACAGGCAAAGGATGGCAGGAGTACATGCTTGCAGCTGCATATATAATATGCATGTGTGTCTACAATACAATATTCAGTTCAGTGGGAAATAGGAAATGTTCCCCCCACTGGACTTTGTCATGTTGCATCTTGTGACTCATACTCCCCTTTTATCAATGCACGTCATAGTTGCCACCTGCATCTCTTTAGTCCCTTTTCATTTTGAGATGCAAAGTGGTGTGCGAGAAAGCAACTCATGGAAAAGTATCCATGGCAACAACAGCCCATTATCTTGCCTTCTTTGCAGTTTTCAGTTCAGATGTAAAATGTATAAGAGTTAACCAACAAATGCTCAGACACCACATCAAAGGTCCGTTGTCAGAGACAAGGTTTGTGGTCGTCACGAGCAAAATGTGCAGAATCAGTTTTTTTTTAAATCCACTTGAGGTGTCCAGTGTCCAATCATGTCTCTTGATTCATTCATATCTCCTCCCTTATACAAGAAAGGATGAAACAGCAAAGTTGTCCATCATCAGGAGATGAGCATCAAGAAGGAGAGGCAGGTGAGGAAGAGAGAGGCAGAGAGAGATATAACAGAAGCTCCTCCACAGTCATTGGCGTTCTCCTACAACAAAAACAAAACATAAAGTCAATTCATTTTGTGCTTTTGTAATGACTTAAAGGAGCAGTGTGTGGGATTTAGTGGCATCTAGTGGTGAGGACTGCAGATTGCAACAAGCAGAAACTTCTCCCATGTGCCAAGTGTGAACTCCCAGTTAGGATTCCTTTAGTGTTCATTGTTCAGGAGGTTTTTACTTTAAGTATAATTATCCACAAAGGTCTCCACATCTCCAAAATAAATGATTAAATGGGTTAAAACACTGAATAAAGAAGTTTCTCCGATGCTCTTCGGCAAGTCAGTAGCCCACTTCTTGCTATTGTGTGCTCACCTTTTTTCTGATCCAGACATTTAGGAGATTTTAACCAGGAGCCAAATTATCCGACTAGGTCTCTTCCTCCCCAAAACAAATGACCCTGTGATTTAAACCGGTAAAAACACTGAATAAAGAAGTTTCTCCAACATTCTACGGCGAGTCAGTGGCAGGTCGCTAGGCCACTTCTTGCTATTGTGTGCTCACCTTTTTTCTGATTCAGACATTTAGGAGATTTTAACCAGGAGCCGAATTATCCGACTAGGTCTCTTGATATCAATTCAATGCAGTCAAGCTAAATATGCTGGCAAAAAATGGAAACATTAACAGGGTGAACCAATGAGAAGCTGACCTGGGGATGGTATGCGTGGCAGGACTCAGGGCGTCGGCGAATCTTCTGGGACCTCATCCTGTCACACTTCACAGAGGCATTATGTGCAGTGGGGTTAAGGAGCAACAACAGGATCAAAGGAGGTGTCTCTTGAATTCTCATTAAATATCAACACAAGTTATTAAACAGTTATAGTATTCATGGCTGGGAAGCTGGGACAAGCTCTTGGACTTTACTTCCCCGTACAAAGGGAACTCATTTGGGAAAAAGTAAAAAAAGAGCAGCAAGTTTATTATGTAGAACAAACTCGAACAACATCTGAGATAATTAACCAGCATACTCCATGAAAGCCAAAACATGAAAGGATATATCTGACTTCCTTGGGCTCCATGGTGATGGGTGGGTACTGTCTGGAACAGTCACAGTCTGCCTGCACCACCAACATCAACAGGTTGCTATCTGGTATCTGTTGCACCACGAACATCCTGACACACACAAACAAACACATGTAATATGAAAGTGTGAAGATGTGCACAAATACAAAAACACAGAGAAAGAAAAACTTTAATGTACTCTATGACATTTAGGGTGTTTTCACACCTGTAGTTCAGTTCATTAGGTCTAGACCAAGGGGGAAAAATATATTGCTGCATTTAGTTGTGGTCTGGTTCCTGTTCACATTGACTTTTTACAAACATGAAGTTATACAGACTGACAGGAAACTTGATCAGACAGTTTTGGCGACTGTCATCCTGCATCATCAGGATCCACGTGGCGAAATAAAATTCTGGTGACTCATAAAAGTTAATGCAGCACTTTAATGTTTCTAATGTGTTTATTTATGCTCTTTGGTGTCACAAAAACTCACAGAGTAATAACAGATCATAAGCATTATTAATATTATTAGACTGCAAGTCAACTGCAAAGAAAAGGAGGCGTCTTAAACAGCAGGATTCCCACAGTTATGAAATTCATGGAAAAGTTATTCAATTAAAACAGAAAAAATGTTTTCCAGGCCTGGAAATGGTTTGGAATTACCAGAATGTTTTGGAAAAGTTTTGAATATACATTTTCTATACTTAAATTCATTAAAATCCCAAAGCGTCTAATGTTTCGCGATACATTCTAATCCATACATCCATTTTCAAGTGCTTATCAGTAGGCTGAGCAAAGGATTCCAGACGTCCCTCTCCCCAGCAATGCTTTAAAGCTCCTCCTGAAGAACCCAGAGGTTTTCCCAGATCAGAAAAGATATGTAATCCCTTCACCGTGTTCTGGGTCTGCCCCGGGGCATCCTACCAGTGGGACGTGCCCCGAACACCTTCAACGCGAGGTGCCCAGGAGGCTTCCTGATCAGATGCCCGAACCACCTCATTTGACCCCTTTCAACGCAAGGGAGCAGCGGCTCTACTCCGAGCTCCCTCTGGATGTCCAAGCTTCTTACCCTATCTCTAAGGCTGGAGGAAACTCATTTCGGCTAGTTGTATCCGCGACTTCATTCTTTCGGTCACAACCCAGATCTCGACCATAGGTGAGGGTTGGGATATAGATGGACAAGTAAATTAAAAGCTAGCCTTCTCGCTCAGCTCCCTCTTCACCACCACCGTCTGGCACAGCGCCCACATCACTGCAGACACCGCGCCAAACCACTGATCCATCTCACGCTCTATTCTACCCTCACTCATGAACAATACATTGAGGCAGTAACTCACTCCCAACCCTGAGTGA
Source organism: Epinephelus moara (assembly GCF_006386435.1). Lineage (NCBI taxonomy): Eukaryota > Metazoa > Chordata > Actinopteri > Perciformes > Serranidae > Epinephelus > Epinephelus moara. Next base: position 19,205,241 of record NC_065528.1, read on the forward strand.
GTTACTTCCCTCGTTCCCTTCCGAATGAGTGGCAAGTTAGCAAATGAGCAGTTTGCTTATCTGCAAATGCCTGGGAAGTGCATGATGATGATGATGTCTGTGCTGTATGTGCTGAAGACAGGCCAGATAATGTTATTGCTTCCACTACCTGCGAGACAACTTTAACTGATGCTCAACCAATCCACTGCCGCTTCCAACGCTCTGCCTACACATTTTTAACTACTTAAGTAAAGTCAAGGAAATGGGGAAATATAATGAGAAAAAGTTATGAAAAACTTCTAAAAATTTAATTGGCGAAATGTGTGGGAACCTTTGCACAGTAATGATTCGGGTCTTATTACTGTGGAATCGCTGTCACACACTTTTTAATGGACTTAATGAGCTGGCAAAGTACACAGACTTGGATTCAAACACATCAGCTTTAACAGCTTTTTAATCAGGGAAAATACCCATGCTGGCATGCATATGTGTTACCATGGTTACAAAATGATTTGCATAAATACGCTATACTGTATACACAGCCTTACACAGGTCAATTATAAGATTGCTTCCTGAATAGATTTCCCGATCAGCAGATGGGCTCATTAGCAGTTTAGCTTTTGAAATCATGCTGAAATCACACATCTGCAATTATAAAATCCTGTGGTTGGTTTATTTGCTTTCACACCACCAACAATCTGCACCAGAGTAATCTTAGAAGCACACCAAGACCCATCTTCTAAAGCAGTCATGATTCGATTGTTTGATCCACACAAGAGTTCAACCCACAGCTTTCCGTACCGTACCAACAGGGAAAACTAACCTCAGTTTGTTTTAGCCGAACCACTGATGCAGTGGCACCCCCAGAAATTTTTCATAGGGGTGGCCAGAGGGGGCCACTGAAAATCTTGGGGTGACACACCAAAACCAAAAGCCAAGACTGAATTTCAGGAATTCTATTATCTATTATCTGATGTGCAGAGATTAATACTCATACACTGAACATTTTGAGTTCCACAACAATCATGTTTTAATGTGTTACGTATCTAAACATGTTAGGTGACTTGTCATTCTTCAAATAGACTGGTTGTCTTTTCCTTAAAACGACAAATATTCAGCTTTAATTTGAAGGAGTACATTGATTGTAAGGAACAAACTATTTATTAGGAACAACCCTACTAGTGGGTATCAACAGAACCCATTTTCATTCAGATATTCTGAGGTGAGAGTTCAAGGAATCCCTTTAAAAATGGCCATGCCAGATGTTTCCTCACCAAAATTTTGCCTAATTTTAGAGCTTTATTTAGCCCTTTCCAACAAACTATGCCAAAAGGATTGGTGCTAATGAATGCCTTAGGTTGTCTAGATTCACAAGATACCACTACCTTTGCATTAGCTTAAAAAACTCCAAATAGAAGAAGAAGATATACTTCATTAATTCCTGAGGGGAAATTCAATTTTTTCACTCTGTTGCCATATACATTCAGGCTCGAAATACACACACATGCACAAACAGAACCTATTGGAGCGAGGGGGCTGCCTTGGACAGGCGTCCTGGGCAGTTGGGGTTCAGTGCCTTGCTGAACAGCACCTTGGCAGTGCTCAGGAGGCAAACTGGCACCTCTCCAGCTACCAGTCCATGCTCCATACGTGGTCCATATAGGGACTTGAGCCGACGACCCCCTGGTTCCCAAGCAACTCCCTTTAGACTGAGCTACTGCCGCCCCCTAAATAATATTGTATATAACAATTCAAGATTATTTATATAGAAAAATACTTCTTCAGATTCACTTGACTGCATGGGCTTGTCGTTCTGGGTATTAAACATTCTGAAATGTTGTAATCTTGTCCAGTTGTGGTGCTGCAAGTAGTGTTTGTGCGGTGTTATACCCCCTGTGGCCTCATGAGGGCGTTCAAACTCAACGTATGATCACAAACCTGCTGAAATAATAAAGTAACCTCAGTCTCCCTGGTTCTCTCATTCTCTTTCAAACACACACGCACACGCGCGCACACACACACACACTAAGATGCTCCCCTTTCTCCCTCGTCTTGCCTCCCACTGTTTTTTCCATCTCTGTTTCTGTCACCCGCTCTCTGTTTTTTTCATTTACCTCTCTTAATAAGTCTTTCTATAACCACACGCACCCAGATCTAATTCTGTTCCTTTTCTACTTATTTCTCTCTTCCTGATACTCTTGTACAAACACACACAGCTCTCAGTATGCAGAGCAGAGCAAAGCCGTGGAAAATGGATTTTCGAAGGACAATTTAATATGACTGGTCTCAGGCTTCGAGGGGACTGCACTGCAGATTTGTGTGCATATGTGTCCATGAGTGTGTGCTTACTTCTGGCAGCGTCCACACTTAATAATGCTGTTGGTCTCTTTGACTGACGGCTCGTAGACGAAGCTGGGGTACTCGGTGTCACACGGCTGCAGGATGTCCCCTCTTTTCTTATGAGCTGAGGCTAATGAAGAAATAGATATGGGTCATGACTCGAGGTTGGGAATTAAGTGTGTGTGAAAGTGTATGTGTGACGTTTTGTTGATGACTGACAGGCTCTCACACTCTGTCACAGGAGAACGCTGGGTGCTATTTAAACGCTTCACACTTCAGCCATTTATTGCTCTTTCTACCATGACCAGAGTTACTCCAGCTTGCTGTGTACTCCAAACAAAATTGAATTTGGTGTCTGTGTACAGGTAAAATGATGGGTTTGAAACCAGAAAGACGAGCCATAATGGCTTGTTGAAATTTCCACGTCTGGTTGCGAGCTATGTTTTCTGTTTGACTTCCTCAGAATTACATTAGTTTCAGTGTGTGCTTGGGTTTTGTTTTGCCAGTTGTGCCTGTTCGCACTGAAAGCTACTTATGTACTCAGAGACACCACATTTTATTTTGTTTGAAGTATACTACAAATGCTACACCACACACAGAATGCAAGAAAACCCCACTGATCTTTCCCCCCAAAAAACACTTCAAGACGGATACTCACACACGCTGAAAGATGGTTTGGCTGAATGGAGGGATGATGATGATGATTTGGAGTCGGATGACGAGTGGATGATTGACAGGTGGAGTAATGAGGAGGGTGTAATTGATGGATAGACAGAGGCAGATGAGAGGTGAGTGGATCAGAGGATGTGTTGTTGTTCCATAAGGACGTTTTAGGCTGGTGATTAATGTTGCACACATTTTACAGTAAACGGACACAACATGCGTGTGTGTCGTTACTCTGACGTGTTTGCTGTGAGTGGCAGCACAGATTGATGTGACGCAAAATAAGTGAGTGTTGAAGGGGAGTATTATCAGTCCAGACACGTTCATGTTAAAGCTGGAGTGCGGGATGAACGTCCGTTACATTCAAGCCCTTGCCAAACGAGTTCACACTATGCTGATTAAGCTATTACTGCTGGCAGGGAAAGCTCTCTCTACAGCCCCTTTCCCACTGGATAAAATAACCCCTAACACCCAATAAGATCTGTCTTTCTTCTTTAGTAGGAAAGGTTAACATAGTACCTCTTCTACACTAAAATTAGCGAGTGTATGCAGGTTTTTAAACACGGGAAACCCCACTGAAAATAGGCTATAGACTTCTTCCCCATTGCCAGTAAACCAGAGCTGTGTACATGGCTTTGCAGCAGACGAGCATGCCTTTCTGTTTTATTTTTTAACTGGTGTGACATTTTCACTGGTGTGACACTTTCAACATACAGGCAGGAAAACAGCTTAGTAAACAGCAGAAAGCAGCTGGAAGCCATTTAAAATGTTACGGTGTTTTTTTTTGTTTTTTTTTTATATCTCTTACTTATTCAGTCTCCCTTTTGAACTTGGTGCAGACTTATTTGGAATGACGTACTAGCGCTGCAAGGACGGCATTACTGCCTACTGGAGCTGATAAATACCCGGGGTGTGAACGCCAATTGTAACCTTTCAGATTAAAAGTAAAAGTCAGATGCTAGTGGGTATTAGCGGGTCTTTTGTGCAGTGGGAAAGGGGTATAGGTATTAATTTCTGGGACAATTTCTTCAGTAGTCACAGGTATTTATCAGCTCCAGCTCCAATCAGCAGCAGAGATGGGCAGTATTTCAAATGAATGTATATTTAATGACTTAATAACATATTTAATCTGTAATTTGTATTTTGCTTAACAGAAAAAATAAGATGTAATTTGCAACAAAATACTTTTAAAGTTTGTATTTTAATGCCATTTTATGCTCAAAAAGACATGTTAATCACCAGGTTTAAACTGTAGGGAAAACAGTGCACCTATCAGCCCTAATCACATTCTTTGGCTAAATGTAAGTGCATCATCTGACGTCCTGTCTTATCCAGCAGCAGGCTCATTGTGAACCAACATATTTCCTTTGTGTTCCCCTGGATTGGGTACACAAAGAGGAATATTTTTTTAGGTTGCTGTTGGTACTGGGGAGAGGGGGAGGCAGAGTGCTGCTCTTTCTCTTCTGCTATTTTGTACTGTATCACACTCCGCTGTAATGCCTGTGCTCATTTTATTGATTACTTATAAAGTTTGAGATCCTGGAAATGTACTTTCTCACTTTGGCCCAACTGTTCAGTTCCCCGAGGTGCATTTCAGGTGGCTGTTTGCTCTGTAAGTCAGTGGTCAGATTGACTGACAGAAACCAACCAGCATGCACCTGGGAATTTGCACCGTCCCACCTCCAAGATATCCTGATTTGAAACTTTAGATGTATGATGTGGAAAGTTAGCAGAGTTCATCTTTTCAGTGTGCCGGGGTTAAGGTCAGACCTATACTGAGGCCACTAAATGCCTAAATACGATAACATCAGTTTGTAGTGAATGAATTTTGTATTTTCATATTACAAATTTTCTCACAGCAGTATTTGGTATTCTATTTTGACACATTTGATGAGCAAGTATTTGCAAATCTAAGCAAGGTACTTTTTTATGTATTTGATCAACAGTGATGGAAACATGACACAAATTTTTGCCCCTTTTCCAGTGAAACAGTTGGTATCTCCTGCGACTCATTGTCGCCTCAGCCACAACTTTATGGAAGTTTTTATTGGACTTCATTATTTGTCACCCACACAAGACAAGACAAGCATTACAATGACTATACTTAACATTTGTGGATTGTTTTTTTACAGATCAGAAGTCACAAATATCATGTAACCCACAAACTCACAGAAAGCAATCCACAAATGTGCATTTGCTGTGGTGAAGCTCTTTATGTTTGTAAAACCTGTAACATTTTTATGTGAAATTAAAGTATGTGTTTACAGAGAAAGTTACACGCCTTTGCAAATCATGCTGTTTTTTGTGGATATGATTTTACACAACACAAATGTAAAAAGACATGCGTGTGGATAGTGAAATATTTGTGGATCGTGGTACACATTTGTAGATGGTCATGTGTGGGTTACAAATAATACAGTCCAATAAAAACGTCCATACAAATTCCATCCATCTAGGTCTGAGCAGCGCTCAAACATCGTTCCAAATTAGTCATCGCTGAGTCAAGAAGGGGTAAAGTAAAGAAGTAACCACTGTAATGTTTTCACTGGCCTCCATGCTGCTTTCTACTGTTTACTTACCCTGTTTTTCAGTGTGTCTATGACATTAAACATGACACACAAGAAAAAGAAAACAGAGAGGCAGACTCATTCACTGGTAACGAGAAAGGAGTCTATTGCCTATTTTTAAAATGTTATCCTGTGTTTAAAAAACCCACGCTACTTTTGGTGGAAAAAGAGTAAATTGCGAAATACCAGAGTTGTGGTATCTGGTGTCTGTGGTGACTTTACTGCTATGTGATGTGGTCTTTTTTTTTACGAAAACTAGCCAGAGCTGAAGGAGGGCAGGAAAAGGGGGGGGGGGCAATAGTGACAGAGCAGCAGCCAGAACTATGATGGAGGCAATGATGGAAAATCCTAAAAAAGAAACTCTGCGTTCAGAGGAAGGATTAAAGTTAAAAAAAAAAGAGAGACATGAAGAGAGCACTCCTGGGGAGGGGGGAGATGTGGCAAGGTCACCTGCAGGCATATGTCATAAGCCCACGTCGACAGTGTTTTTCTCACTGCCAGAGGGGGGAGATGAAAGTTCTGCACTCCAGCTTTAAGACTTGAATATGATTTAATAATCCCTTAAGAATTTCAGCAATCCATGTAGATGATATGTGAATCATTTATAAAGAATTGGATTATAATTATCTGCTCTGAAGGTTGTGATAATTTAGAGTATACATGATTTACACACAAGGAAGAAAATATCTTAGCAGATGTAAAGAGACATTAGTCACAAAGCGTTGGACCTTAGTTGGCCACATTTTTTCTTGTAGAGCTCACCGTCAGCAAAATGGTCCGTGTGCCAGAAGCCACAGATATTAAACTCCAGGAGAAACCTTGTGAAGAAGAGAGGAGAGTGGACAGGGAGAGCGAGTCAATTAGGCGGCCATCGTTATAGACCAAAGCAGATTGCAGGCAGATTGCATTCAGCTTTCAAAAACTGGGCCAGGACCCAAAGTTGTGTCATGGGAATATGAAAATGGGTCCTCAAATTATTCAGCAGTAATTGGTAGGAGGTTTTGGATAACTGGATAAGCCTTACCAAGTCACTACAGTGATAAACTGAGATGTTTTTAGTCTAGCAAATAGCTTCCTGTTGAACAGCTAATTGTTTTTACTATGTAGTTTTATTACAGATTCATCAAACAAGATAAAATATATCAGCTTTAGAGGTGCTGGTGGGCTGCTATCTTGGGACAGAGCCAGGCTAGCTGTTTCCCCCTGTTTACAGTCTTTGTGCTAAGCTAACTGACAGTTGGCAGTAGCTTGATATTTACCATATAGACATGAGAGTGGTATTGATCTTCTTATCTACCTCTTGGCAAGACAGCAATGACAGCAAACTATTCCTACAATAATTTCGTACTGTCAAACAAGAAAAAAACTTTCCACTGCTTTTACACAAACAACAAATTTACTAATAAGTGATACATAACAGCTATTTTAAGAAAAATACCCTTAACTTTAGACATTCTGGTCGCTCCTAGCAACACTTACAGCAGGAAGTTGGAGAGGAACCACTTGAGGGCTGAAGCCAAACCATAGAATGGCTGTAGAGGTAAGCAGACAGATTATAGTTACCACAGACTTCAGAGATCATTATGGTGATATATTGTATGTAGTATAAGGACACAGCACATACACTGAAAAGTGGACGGGCGCTGCTGACAGAGTGCGAGTTCATCTTACACATGGCCTGGTAGTCGAACAAGGACACCCTGAGGAAACACACACACACACACACACACACACACACACACACACAAAAGCACATGGTGTTGCTCTTCAGGCAGTATTTACTGACTTACATCGATTCTTTGACCCCCTGCAGACTGTTACACACAGCGCTGTATAGCTGAGCTTAACCTTTGTCGAAACCCTGATCCGTAACTGAACGTAGAAAAGAAAGAAAGCTGAGAGAAAATCATCTCAGTGCTAGAATTACTCTACTTTTTACACAGAGGATTGACCCAGTGTTTTGACTTTTTTTTTTTTTTGAGACACCAGAACACAAACACTGGGGTTGTTCCTAAGAACTAATTTCCCCGGTGCTTAAACAAAGGTTTAAAGTTAAACTAGTCGACAAGACTTCAAGTAAGAAAACAGTGAGAAAACAAAATTGAACCTAATTTAATCTATAGGGTAAACATTTGTCTGGAAAAACATTGTGTATTATAAGAGCCCTTTGAAATCCTTAATCATATTTTTCAATAACCAAATTGTATTTTAAATGCAGCTGAAATGTGTGGCACTTTGCAATGTGCTTTATAAACACTGCACATTATCTTACAAAACATGATGACTCACTGAATAAAAGTTAACGAGCAAGATTTATTAAAAACAATATTCTTCAGGAAAGTAAATCTTTAGGGAACGTGTCTTATTATTACAACTGCATTTTTGTGGGTGAATGCAATCACATATCACAATAATAATTTACTAATAATTTCACTGATTAGTGTTTCTGATGCTGACTCATAAGGGTAGCAACATTTAAAGGAGCAGTGTGTTAGATTTAGGGGGATTTAGTGGCCTCTAGTGGTGAGGATTGCAGATTGCAACCAGCTGAAACTTTTTGTCGCAAGAATTCCTTCAGTGTTCATAGTTTAGTAAGTTTTTCGGATGTACGGATACCACTTTTTCCTTCCTGATACTGATTCCGATCCCTGAACCTTAGGTATCTGCCGATACAGAGTACGGATCCGACACTAGCGCGTAAAAAAAAATGGATGGGATATGAATTGTTGTAAGAAATGAATACATAATAGTAGAATGAATGCCATAAAACTTTTTTTATTACTATTATTATCCAGTGTTGACACAGATCAAGACACAGGTTAAAGTGCAGCCACACAATTTGGTAAAAAAGAGGCTACAGTACAATGCTTTTTAAACTCCGCTCCATTTCGTTTGCCTGTAGCATGCGTATACGTAATGACGTGAGGCATTACGTGGTGTCGGATTGGTCATAGACTGTACGTGCCGATACCTGATACCGCATTTTAGGCAGTATCGGAGGCATTTCCGATACTGGTATCGGTATCGGTACAACTCTAGGGTAAATTATCTGCAGAGGTCTGTTCCTCTCTCAAACAAACAGACCCTGTGATTCAAACTAGTGAACCACAGAATAAAGCAGTTTCATGTTAAAAATCAGTGGTTCTCCGATGTGGTTTGGCCACTTCGTCGGAGAGAAGGGCCGCTAGCGCAGCACCTGCCAACGTGAGCTCACCTTTTGTCTCTGTAACTCAAGATCCAGATGTTTAGGGGATATTTACCAAGGACTGAATCAGACATCAGAGTTTTCCAGACACCCTTGTCAGGGAGGGGCTGCTAATAGCGGTGGCTGACATGAAAGTGTCAATCACGAATGGCCCTATCTAGAGCCGTGTTTGGTTTGTCTGTACTTGATTACTGTAGAAACACAGTGGTGGCAACAGCAACCTCTATAGATGAGGTTCCACTTCCTGTGTAGCTATAAACCGCTCATTCTAAGGTAATGAAAACATGATGATTCTTATTTTCGGGTGATTCTACACTAAAGAAACATACCTATCATATTATATTCCATTTCTACCAGTATATCAGCCTAAATCCTACTCCTTACACACACCAATCTGCAGAGGCATGCATCTATAAATGCAAGTATGAGTACACAGCCACTGAAGTTAACGCATGCTCAAAACCAGTTATGTAATATCCTGTGTCAAATGAAACATGACAAAAATCTTTTAGCTGTATAAAAATAGCACATCACTCAACAAGATTTCAAACATAAAAGACGGGCAAAAAGTAAGAGGGGGAAAAAAATCCACAGCAGTCACAGGAGCTTAAAATGGAGCTGAGGGGAAAAGCAGGGACATCTATAGCGTGTATACAAAGATGGGTGAATCAGCTACCCTCGGCACGTAGAGAGTACAACACAGGGCAGAGTCTATAGCATGATACAGCAATAAAAACAAAGCTCTTGAGTCTCTATAATGACAGTAAATCACGTCCTCCAGGCTACGGATTTCATGTGCATACTAATGCATGGCTTAGGTGTATAAGAACCAAAAAGTAAATGGAAAACAGTGCAAGCCACCCAGACAAGACTCAACAGCAGCCACTTCTGTTTGTGATACAGCGTGAGGCATGTAATCACATTCATGAGGCAGATTCAAATGCATGGCGTTATGCAGCTTGAGACACCAGAATGCATAATATGGCACTCAACATTGCGATGTGGGGACACTGCTGCTTCACGCCTAATTGATTTAGAAAAGTTTACATGAAGTTTAACATCCCTGTAGGCCCTGTCAGGACGAGGCAACACTCTGTGCTTTGCTAACAGACAGAGAGGCAACCAGAAACTCAACTACCTGGTCAATGACAGCCAGATATTACCTTTTGAACATGCCCATTCTGATTAGCGTTGTCATCACGGATCCGTCGACCTCACCGAAGAATCTTCCCGCCTATCAGGAAAGAGAAAGGGGGTGTGAAACCAGCTGTGTGGCTAAACACATGTAATTGGTGTCATGATACATTGACAGGGGAATATCATCTCCCATCCTTGCAGTTCACCCTCTCCATTTTTACCACAATGTGAACTGTGTGATCAATTATTCATGCAGCTATGTTATATTGAGCATTGGTTTAGAGGCAATGTATGTGTTTTCCTCACATGTACTCAGTCACTAGAGGTCTTTTTGCAATGGTGGGACATTTTGTGAAAATTGCTGATTCACTTTTTTGCCAAGAGTTAAGACCTTTGGACACCAAGTGTGTATTTTTCATATGCATTTTTAAAAAATCTGTCATCAGATAAATATTGTTATGCACAGAAACTTTGAGCAAAGAGTACAATGTGTTCAATTCTTGTGAAAACTGGCAATACAAGACAAAATGGACGGACACATATGGTCGGTTGCTTCTCTCCACCGGAGCTACCTCCTTGGCTGTCACCTCCCTCTGCCTGCGTCTTGCATTTGGCACTGAGTGGCCAAGCTGTCCTTCCTCCCTCTGTCTCTGCATTGTCACTCCCTCTCTCTCTATGCAGTCCTCATCCTTTATTACATCCTACTCATCATCACCATCCATCTGGATATTCCTATCTGACCTGTTGAGAGCTGGCTATCTGAGTTAGGCTATCCTCTCATGTTGTTGATGTCTGCAGATTACACCACATTATCTTCACTACTTTTAGGTCAAATGACTCTCTACGCTTTTGATGTGTAAACGTGACACAATATTTTTCATATTTATTTTGAATGTGCAACAATTTCAGACGGAAAACCGTAACCAGAAAACAACACAACTCAAGGTGCTGGAAAGTCCCTATAGCATGGGCGAAAGGTGTGGTGGATGGGTTTAACAACACCAGGACTTTCACCCAGGAGCCTGGTGTTTGCTTCCTGTATGAATGTTGGGCCAAACTATGATGTTTTTTTCTAAACCCATCCATGTGCTTTTGGAGCCCAGTCTCACTCCGAAGTCGTCAAAATCTGGTGCTTGGGCGGTGACTTGCGGCGTCACAAACCAACGAAAAAGGGCATCCTTTAACGTCTGGATGATACGCGGATGGTTGTCGTTGTAGTTTAACGGTGCCAGGCAGTGTTGGGGGAAATGCGGCGGGACAGGGACTATAGTTAAGGTGGCGAAAGTCTGATTCAGGTTGGCAGGAGTGGTGGTGGATGGGCCCAACAAACACCGACAAAGAGAGCAGTGTTCGCGTCCCGTCTAAAGCCAAACCCTGTTCTGTTTTCCTAAACCTAACCATATGCCTTTGTTGTTGAAGGTAAAAAAAAAAATTCAATTCGTGGTGTTGTAATGACGTGGTGAGTTTATTTTGAAAGAGACTGTATGTAAACAGTACATTTCCTGTGAAAACAGAAGTGTATCTCAAAAGAAGACAATGCATGTAACAGGCAGAACCTGACACAGTGTCCCAGAACATCAACAACAAACGCAGCCAGGGTACCTTTCACGTTTTATGTGGACGTGGAAAGTCCATGACGAAACGTCGATATGTGACGAGGTCAGAGTGAGAATGTGTTGGCTTTTGTTGAGTAAACCCAACAATGTGCATCTATTGCACAAGGAGAAAAATGGAAACATGAGAGGTTTTACTGACGTAAGTATATTTTGAAAAGGACGAAGTTTACACTTCATGTAAAAATGGAAGTGTATTATGAAAAGACTCATTCCATATAACAAGTGTTAGCTGACACAGCATCCCAGAGGGTCAACAACAGACACACCCAGGATACCTAGCGTATCATATGTAGATATCAAAAGTCCACTGAGCAAGCAGCAATATGTAAGCAGTTGGGAGTGAGATTATGTTACCTATAACACATCAGATATAAAGCTTGTTATTAGATCGGTTTAGTGCTGCTTCCTGCTCCAGAACTTTATGTGGACGTTTAAATAACAGAAATAAAGAGACAAGTGTGCAAAAACTATAAACTATAACTGCTCCAGTAAAATTACAGCGCACATTGCTGCTTTGCTTACGTTTTGTTGTGTTGCATAATTGAAGGCCTCTGTAGTGCTGGGCTATTATACAGTTGTGATTTGTGAGCAATGAGTCATTTTACTGCTTACACTTATTATTGATAGTTACTGTGGGAAAAGGCTGTTATATCACTCCGTCTTGTTGTTGGGTAAAAGTTTTATATGGGCCCAGACAGGTCATAGAAATCCTTTTGAACATGAACAACCAAGTAAGCTTCCGTAAAGCAATGTAAAATATCACAGATAGATAGCTAGATACCACTAAATCCCCTGAAATCTTACACAGTGTTCATGTTTTGGATATTTCACGTGGTTCTTTTCTTGTTAGGTAGTGAAAAATTAACAGGCTTAAGAGCTCTCAAATAATCAAGTCAAAGTCGAGAAAGCCCATTTTCTCTGTGTGTGTGTGTGTGTGTGTGTGTGAACTCACATCACTGCGCTGTTTAGAAATTAGGACAAAGCCATTATTGTCAATCGCGTAGCATGCAATATCCTGAGATGAGACAGAGAGACAGAGCAATTACTTATGTAAGGAAAGATCTGTGTCAAACACCACAGACAACGATAACAACAAGCAAAATAATTCATGTAATTATGAAGTGAGGCAAAATTAAAGCTTTGTGAGTCAATTTTCTACTTTAGTAGCTTTGTCAAGAAGCACAGGATAACATCTTTTTTTTTCAAATTTTTGGGGCTTGAGTACCAAGACATGAAATAGTTTAGTCATCGATTCATGCTAGCTTGAGAATTTACTACATATCAGAGAGATAGCAGAGTATACTCACAAAGCTGTCACACCGAAGAGGACAAACTCCTTCTGTATCAGAGCACTGGAGGAAAGACAAACAGACAGAGAGAAAGAAAATATTTGAACTGTGTTTCACCATTAAAGGGTAACTTTAGCATTTTTCAACCTGAACCTATTTCCTATGTTTGTGTGTCAACGTGACTACATAAACAACACCTTTTAAAACTAGTCCAGTATCGAGAGAGAGGACTGAAGCCAGCAGCTGTGCGATACCAAAGATGTAACAAGATGTAACAAGTGGTTATTTTTTTTTGCCACACACAGGCTCTGATTGTTATAATAAGTCTCTGAAGCGTTTCTTTACTTTTTGCTTGATCCAGTCTGTTTGTTATTGTGTCTAAGGCTGCTTTCAGACCTAGAGTTGTCTTGCTTTGGTCAGAATCAGGGACTAATTTTGTCCCAAAGTTGCGTAATTGCCTAGAGTTGGTTCATGTTCTCACTGCAGCATTTACAAGCGGACCAGATCAAACGCTTTGCATGAGAGAGCTGCTTTGATTGGTCAGAATTTCCATTTGGAGAAATTCAGGAAGTAAACAAAACGTTGAAGAAGAGTACACTTGCAAGATAAATGTGACACTTTGTAATGTCACAATGGAGGGACAACTACGCAGGTTGATTTTAGTGCTTAGCGATTTTAGTCATTGTGTACTGTATTGTTGTCATTGTTCATTTTAGTCAAACCATACAGTTTGAAAACAAGGCGCGGCTCCAACTAGAAAACAATGTTTTGATGCATTAGATGTGCTGCACATCTTATAATCCTCCAGGACTGTAACATGCTCATGTTTAACCCAACCAATGTGTCACGTGACTGCAGTTGGTTCAGATCGAGGTCGGAACACGTTCTCACCACAAACGAACCACACCAGAGTTCATTTGTAACCAGACGGAAACCATCTCTTTAAGAAGGTTCCGGTCCGGTTGTTTTGGTGCGCACTCAAGTGCAAGTGCTGTTTTCACACCTGCCCAAACGAACCGCACTTAGGGGGCAAACAAACTGGAGTTTGATTAAACCGAACCAAACAGGGCAGGTGTGAAAGTACCCTAAGCTGTGCAAAGCGTAGCACAACAACTTGTTGGCACCTGTTGAGAATGTGCAAACACAAGCTGTTGTCTTATTTTTCAAGACTGAACTATGTTTTCTGTACTCCAATACAACAAACTATTCCCAGCACTACTCTCTCCAACTCCTACTCATTTCCAGCGTTGTCTTCCTGTAACAAGTCACAACTCATGAGACTTCTCCTTGAGCAAGACTTGGACACAATAACAAACAAACCAGATATGGCAAAAGGTAAAGAGACTTCCCATCTTGTGTTGGTGATGCTGCCTTGGACCATCTCTTAGTGACGGCCTTTTTAAATGTTAGCAAAAAACTTGCATCTTCTCTTAACACAGTTTCTCCTGTCATTTTGCCAAAGTACAGTACTATGTATGATCAGGGTATATCATGACCCAGAATTTTGATAATAGCCATATGAACATTTACCCAAAACTGTGCAATTTCAGATAAAATTTTTTTGCCCCACATCTTCTCCAACATGGTTGTGCCATAGAAACATATTTGTTCTTAATTTTGGGTGTAATGAAGAATTTAATTATTTTCTTCCAACAGTGCTCTCTCTAAGTCTGTGAGGATGTTATAGACTGTTGTGTTCTCCAAATATGCGACCATAGTTCTTTTTCCCATCTCAACTTTACATACATTGTTGTGGTTCCTCTTCTCTCTAATAGATATTGGTATAGTGCAGCTATTATTCTATATTTCTTTGACTTATAAACTCTAAATATAGCTGTAAATATTCCAATTTCATCCAAATTTACATGGTCCTTTATTTCTCTGTCATAAAAGTCCCTTAACTGCAAATATCTGAAGTGATCCCGGTTGTTTGATGTATAGTTCAGCTCTTTGAAATTCACAATATACCAATCTTTTATTATTTTGCTTAATGCTGTTATGCCACTTTGAATCCATTGTTTGAGCCTTTGGTGAAGACTCCCAAAGAAAATAACCACTTTTAATTGGATGAACAGTGATGGTGCACAATCGCCCCATCTGGTTATATTGCGGTGTTGCACAGCTGTTAGCTGCAGCCCTTTCTCTTTCAAATACTGGACCAATTTCAAAAATAGTTGTTCACATCAGTCGCATAGACACAAAAACATATGAAAGCACGGTCTAGGTTGAAAAATACCAAAGTTACCCTTTAACATACAGAGGAAAGAGTTGCATTTAAAAAAATATATAGGTGAAAGTGATAGGAATATGTGTTATTACATGATGAGTATGTGTGTTAAAATGTCTGTCCTCTCTGTGGTGGTGGTGTTGTGCTTGAACATGTCAGTATCGACAAGTGCATGTGTCTGTGTGTGAAAAAAACCTGTCAGTGTTGGTGAGACGGTGTTAATTTGTGCGTGATATGTCTACCTGTGATGAGCTCCTGAGTGTCTTGTTTGTGCAGGTCTAATTTCTGCATGTCTGCGACTGTGTGTTCGTAATCTCTTTTAAATGGAGTGTGAAGCCGACTTCACAGAGCTCAGCAGGTGCTGAAGATGTTAATTTTGGTTCCTTGCAAAAAGTAGCGTGATGTTTTGAAAAGTGAGGGGAGGGGGGGACTTATGCATACTTACATCTGTGTCATTTGGCTGAGAAGGCACAAGAAGAGGAGCAAAGAGAGATAAAAAGAGAACATGAAGAGGACAGAGAAACATTACTTCAGTTAATGATGTGTAAGACAATGCACTGACTAGACGGTCTCACTCTGTTGCTGTTAGATTGCTCTTGACACAGCAATACATCATCTCAGAGCATATGTTTCAGGAACACACAAAAGACTGCAGATATTTTTTTATCGTAATGTCGATTTTTGTACATTTAATTACAGTTTTAACGGATTTTTATGCAGGCCTGGAGAAATGTAACAAATCAATCAACATTTTTATCGAAGTTAGACAATGAAAACTTGCAGTAGAGTTTTTGGTGCTTCTTCCACAATAATAACAATGTTTACTTTCTATATATCAGCCTTTGCAGGACAATAAGCTCTCTATCAACACTGTCTGTAAATTTCACCTCCTAACACTTCCCTCAATCACTGGAAGGGTCATGAGTCAAAATGTCAATAGTTCTCCTCATTACTTTATGGTCACATCTTATGTTGACAGTATGTGTGGACTGACGTCTGTGGACAATATGTCTTTAGAACCATGGTCAGGCTATATAGAGCGTGTCGAAGTGCGAATGAGACAATTTATCATCCTTTTCAATCCTATTACAGCAAAGTGTCAGTCTTTCTCTCTGCCTCCCATCGCTGCCACCTGAAATAAACTACAATTCAGTGAGTGGAGTGACAGAAATGATGATCCTGTGCTACGTGACCTTGGTAAATAGCATGGGGTGATGAATGAAATGAGATCCTCTGTGTCTGCTAATTATGTAAAAAAAAAAAAAAGCTAGTCTAAAGACCTGCGAGTGAAACCCATGGGCTACAATTTTAATATAACTGAAAGGAATACTTTAATCACAAAATGACCATTTGTTTAATAATTAGTCATGATTAGTTACCTTGAATTTATGAAGAAAACATTTTTCTCCATGCTTCAGTGGAAAATGGTGAACATATTGGTTTATTGATTTATTGGGACCATGTTTAACGACACACTTTTTCACTAAAAAAACGTAGCTTTGGAGTTTGGCTTTGAGCGCATACTTTCAGAGAGTTGTCACAATCGTGTCATGGCACCCGAGGATTACAGCACCACGCATACCGACACAACACCACTTTATACGGGAACTGCCCATTGGTTCGACAGCCCATTGGTTCGACATCCCATTGTTCCGACCATATTAAACTCATTGTTCCGAAGTCCGTTCCGAAATCATCATGACGCCCTGTGGTTAAGGTCTGGTTAGGTTTAGGCACAAAAACCACTTGGTTAGGGTCAGGAAAAGATCATGGTGTGGGTTAAAATGAAAAAGAAAGTGACAAACACATAAGCCGTGAGCCTGCTCCGCCTCAAGCCGGTTGCGGCGCACCATACGCCCACCACGAGCCGTTCAGCACCGCGGACAGTCGGACTAATGGGCTGTCGAACCAATGACATGGACCCCTTTATACTGTTAAAAGAAAACTCACTTGGATTAATTTTAATGAAAAACACATCCAAACAGACAAATGGAATATAAATAACTTAGTGGGTAATCGAGGAATGGACACACATTCTGACTGCACTCAGTTTACCATGTTGGTAATTACCATGTTGGTTAATTTGAATGAATTGCAGTCTTCTCTGGTGCTCATGGTTCTATCTGTATGCATGATCGAAGCAGCTACTGTAACTCACGTTAGCTTAAGTGGGTCGCCAACAACCTGGTTTATACATCCAAGAACTTCTATGAAAATTAACTGCTTGGCAACCAGACCAGGTGTCTAATTGAGACACGTGTTTATTAGGCTTTTAACTGAAGTTTTACAGTTCTTTGAAAGACCAGGGAAATAAATAACACATTTTAACAGTTTTAATCCTGTATGCCTGTTGTCACTGACTATTTATCTTTTGTTACATGCCATTTATTAAAAAACAACAACAAAAAAACAGTATCAGACTGTTTTTGCTTCGAAATCTCTGTATTTTCTATTTTCTTGTAAAACTAGGTTTCAAATATTTGCTGACTCTTCCTGCACTCCTGACCATCAAATGAGATGTTGGGTGACTGGCTGGCCACACCAATCATACAAAACAGCACTTTACTGTTTGTGAGTTGTAGTAGCTAGCATTGCAATATGGAGAGAGATAGGAGCAGATGTGTGTTTGGTTATTGGTTGGCAAAAAAATGTAGGGAACGTAGGTGTCAATCGCTGGAAAGCTCCGAGCAGTTCTGCTGCGGCTGGGTGAAAGACCTGTCCATATACCAGCCCCAAAACTGTGAACTGCATATGTGCTCGGAGTTGAGGAGTCTAACTGTCTACGGATCTCTTCCCTGATTTCATGGGGGAAAACAGGCAGTGGGAGAGGTGTGAGGGGTCCTTTATATGATGTTTAGAAGTTCTACGTGTGCACTGTCTGTTGACACTGGAGCAGTTTTTTACACAGCAGTGTCTCCCCATCTTCAAGTGGGAATCGGGAACACAATAACTTCTGATCACAACAAGCCGGTTCTGGCCATAGGGTTCTGCTGGTATGCTTTCAAAATGGCGGAAGGGGGCCCAAAGGGGGCGGGGCGCGGTGTCGTGACGACATCTCCTCAAGCCTAATAAGCACACAGCCATTTGTGGCCAAGTCATGATTGCATTTATTTATAGTCTGGAATTAAACCATGACTGCTGATTTTCTTATGCAGTTGATTCTGAGGGCAGCGTTTGTGTAGTGTGAACAAGCATATAGAGGATTATAGGTAGAAACGTGTGGGCCGGTGCATGGGCTGGTGTGTGGGCCAGTGCGCCTGAATGTCCCGAGTTGAATTTGTGTCCCAGTCTGCTCGTGCTGTAGTGGACAAATTAAATAAGAGGGATTTGATTTAATTCCCTCTTGTAATTGCAAACGGGTCAAATTTTCCAGTTCACTGGGAAATTCGTCACAGTATAGAAGCTAAAGATGCTCCAATTTCTGTTTCAGTGAGACTTCAACAAACAACATACTGGTTTGTTTGTTTTTTGCCAGAAATTGGGCCAATTTTTTTTTTGGTTTTCACTAGTGGCACTAAAACAAAATGCATGAGGTCCCTGAAATCAAAAAGGTTAAATTTGCTTGACAAATTTACTGTAAAGCTGCCCATTAGATTGTTTTGTGTGGGCACAATTGCCTTTTTGTTGAAAAATGTCTGCTACATTTTGACATTTTCTGTGCACAAAAAGAGTTCATACCCTGATCACGTCAGATAATCACATAATTTATTCCTAGCTGGACTGCCAGCTGGACTGATCTGTCTATACCATCTGCAATCATGCTGCAAATGAATTTAAATCAAAGCTGCCAATTTGTTCATCACAGCTAACTGCCTTGGACCCTCTATTTGATTTGATGTATGTCTCCTCTATAAGTAACCATTTTATGTCTCATCCTACCTCTTAACCTCAAACATCAGAGCCAGCTTTCTAAATCTGGGCAGCATGTTGGAGGCTGTTCCCTCAGATCCTGTGTTGGTAAATTTGTCTCGTCTGGGAGCTCCAGCAGGAGTCAAGGTGATAGTGAGAGCATCAATTATCACTCTCATTCCCCGAACCGCAATCGAACAGTTTCTCATCGCGACTAATGATCCTGCTGTCTGCTCATACACACACTTGAACTCAAATTAAGCAGCACACCACAGTATTGTAACCATGATATACTACTCTTTACTGAGCTTTGCTGTTCTGTGATGTCTGATTTTACAATTGGCATAAATATACTTTGAAGAAAGCTGTTCCATTTCTGAAGATAGATTAAAATAAATAAACAAAATATGTGTTTTTGTGATTGCATGAACATTTCAAAGTTGTAGTTCTGGAAGACACAGACACAGAATGCAAGTAACAAATATTGAATTGCAGAGCAAGGAAGACCAGCTGAGTCTTGTCCGTGAGATGAAGAGCATGCCAAGATGTGAATGGCAAAAAATCTATCATCTTTTGATTCTCATTAGTATCACCTCACAGCCTCCCCCTGCATCTCCACTCGCTTTCATACAAAATATAGCAGCAATGGACTGTGAGAGACGGATCATCACACTGTAGGATTCATACTGTATATTTTAATGTGATGTATCTTTAGAAGATTGTGGGTTTGCAGATTTAACCAAGGTGGGAGCATGTGTCAGTGAAGCAAGGCGATTCTTTCAATTTATTCCTTTGTATGTTTCTTTCTCTTTCACTGTCTCTCACTCTTTCAACACCATGGATGTACACACTCACCCTCACACATACACAGAGTGTACAAAGCAGTGTGCGCCATACGGATATGTCAGATCATTTCCTATTAACATTCAGACAGATTCCTGTTAGTGGAAGCTCATGCTTTATTCTTCCCTCACTGATTCCTATTTCATTGACTAATAAAATCTTACTTAAAGGTACTCAACCTTATACTGTCGCTATAAGTCCACGAGGGGTTTTCTTTCACTTACATAACTCTTCCCCTGAGATCTGAAATCTCCGTGCAGAGTTCCTTGCAATGACGAACAAACATCTAATGATGTAGTTGTGTGAAAATCAGCAAAGGTCGGTATTTCTTAATGATTGCATGAGTCATTCCCAACACAATAAACACAATAAATTATGTTAAATTAAATGCTTGTTTATGGCTACACATTGCATAGGCAGCATGAATGAAGACTCTGAGCCATTGTGCTCTTAAAGGGACAGTTCACCTCAAAATCAAAAATATATTTTTCCTCTTACCTGTAGTGCTATTTATCAGTGTCGATTATTTTGGTGTGATTTCCTCAGTGTTGGAGATATCGGCTGTAAAGACGTCTGCCTTCTCTTGAATATATTGGAACTTGATGTCACTCGGCTTGTGGTGCTCAAAGTGCCAAAAAATTATATTTGAAAAACTCAGCAGCAGTGTCTTTCTAGAAATCATGACCTGGTTTCTTAGAATAATCCATTGATCTTTTTGTATCAAGTTTCATGTCGGAACTATTTTCTTTCAACTGAACTACACCCGCCAACTATATCACCAGAAGGAAGCATGCATCTTCTGCTAGCTCACCGAGCAGCACTGAACTAGCTAACATTACAGCTCAGCCAAGGTAGACGTCATTAATGTTTACATCTCAGGCTGCCATGAGCATGAGATACTCGTCCATGAGTAGATGCATGCTTCCTTCTATGCAGTGATATGGTTGGTGAATGTAGTTCAGTAGAAAGAAAATAGTTCCTGCATAAAACTGCTCACAACAAGGTCTGTAGGCCATCATGTCTGGAAAGAGACATTGCGGTTGAGTTTTTGAAATGTATTTTTTTTGGCACCTAAGGCAACAAAAGCGAGTGCCATCTAGTTCCATTATATTTGATGTCCACAGCCGACATGACAGTATTTACTGTGCAATGGTTTAAACTGAATAGGAAATCAAGGCTGGATTCTCACATGATCTCTTCATCTCTCAAAATCCAGCTGCCTTGCAAGCTAACAGGATTTAGGCAGACATGTAGGAGGAGAGCGGAGTTGTTCATACAGAAACCTGTAACATTAAATAATTGTTCTCGGGAATCTTAAAACTTAGAAGAATTCTAGTTTTACTGTTTTGAGTCTTTTGTTTTTAACTGTGTTATCTCTGTCTGCGAGGCAGGTTTTTTTTTTGTTTGAATGGAAATTCCAAATAAAAAAAGAAAATAATCAAATTTGATAAAGTATGGAATGGTTACTTAAAAAATTTCTTGATTGAATTTACGGAACAATTACTATATTGTGACATATACATTTACTGCGATACATCACTAATACTGTCCCTTTGAAAGAACCCAACAATGATGGTGTAGGAAACTGGTAACAAACAGCTTATGATGTTACAGAAAAATAGAAGAAAAGAATGATGAGTTGATTCAGTATCTTTAAGAGTAATGAATGCAAATTTATTTAGGTAATTCACGTTTGATACACATCGATCAACCACGTTAAAACCACTGACAGATTAAGAGAATAACATCGATCATCATGTCACAATGCCACGGTCTGCTGGGAAAACCTGAGTCCTTGCATTCATGAGAATGTCACTTGACACGCACTACCCACCCAAACAACATTTTAGACCAAGGACACCCCTCATGGTAACAACACTGCTCAATGACCGTGGCCCCTCCAGCAGGACAATGAACCATGCCACACCGTAAAGACTGCTCAGGAATGGCCCGAAGAATGTGACAAAGCTCAAAGCATTGACCTGGCGTCTAAATGACCTAGATCTTGATCTGATCGAGTATCCGTGGGATTTGCTGGTACCCCATCTCACAACCCACAGGGCTCAAAGGATCTGGTGCCAGACACCACAGGACACTCTCAGAGGGTCTTGCCATGCCTCAACAGGTCAGAGTCAAGTCCAGTCCATGGTGTGGTCTCTGACTTGGATGGGTCAGAAGCACGATCGGTAAATGGTGTGGTGTCTGACTTGGATGAGTCAGAACCACAATCAATAAATGGTGTGGTGGCATGGACACAGATCCTCTGGGGATGTCCTGTTCTGTCTGGCACCAGCACGCTGGTGGGCGGATCCTTAAAGTCTTGTTGGTTGCAAGGTGGAGTACCAGCACATCCCACGGATGCCCAACTGGATTGGGATCTGGGGTATTCAGAGGCCAGGGTGACGCCCTGAGCTCTTGATCACGTTCCTTGGGCCATTCCTGAGCAGTTTTTGCAGTGTTGCATGGTGCATTGTTCTGCTGGGGAAGCTACTGCCATTGGGGAGTGCCGTTGCCATGAAGTTTGTACTTCGTCTGCAATGGTGTTAGTGTGGGCGGTGCATGTTGAGAGGACTTTAACATGAATACAGAACACTGCACATAACAAGATGATCAATGTCATCACGTCACCTGTCAGTGGTGTCAGTGATGTGGCTGATCAGTGTAAATACAATGCATTAAGTAAATAAACAGTAAAACAAACAATGAAAATAATAAAAGACAGCTCAAAGATAATGGGAGAAGTTTGATGATGGAAATGTTTCCATCATCTGCTTCTTCTTTGCTTTGTCAGCACTGGGACTCTCAACCCTCATTGCAACTGGGACCAGCGTGAGGTTCTTGACGTCCTCATTCTTGTGAAAATTTGGTGGCAGGACACGTGGCGGTCTGTGCAGTTTCCCAGTCATTGGCTTGGAGGGACTGACTTGAGAGTCGATGATATGCTTGCAGCACTTGATCAGCTCTGCCATCTCAGGTTTGTGCGCTGCTGACCAGGAGCAGCCGGAGCTGGACTGGGACATGTTTTCAACTGGGGGCAGACGCACAGGCATCGGTCTGTCCCATTTCTGCTGACAGCCCTCCTTGTTGCCGCAGTTTTGTAGGACAACTGCAGGAGAATGAAGGAAAAATAGGTCAGTAAAACTAATAAGGTTTGACTGAGAAGTGTGAGATACTGCAAATAACCTGGGTCAGATTAGCCAAATAAAGTTGACAATGCTGTACCAAAAGGTTACTTTTTTCTGTTCAAAGTAAAGTTCAATAAATGCATCAAAAAAATTCAGTTAGCAAGTAGAATCATGTGCAAAATTTACTTTTTTATAGTCTACCTGTAACTATTCAACCTATTTAAAGAATGTGAGACAGGGTACAGGCTGGGTTTATGTCTGTAGTAAAACGTGTAAAGTGTTTAAGATCAATGTACAATCAAACAGCTTGTAGGTAACATGGGCGGTTTCACAAAGCCATGTCTGTCCTGCTGTGGATGCTGCGAGTTCAGCCTAAAGGCCCATTTATGCTCCCTTTACGTACAAAAATGTATACGTCGGTTTCAAATGATGTTACCGTCACTGCCCACATACTTCCATGCGCCCTTTACGTTGGCATAGATGTTAACCAATATATCCACCAGGGGGCAGCCCAGAGTCAAAAGTTACAAACATTAAAAAAGAGAAATCCTTACCATGTCATTATCTGGGTAGTTGGTCGCCGTTGCTCGGTGATTTATATAAGCCTTGAGCCATCCCAGACGCCAAAGAATTGGTGGATCCACCCCATCAGCAGCATCCCCACTCCGCTTGCTCATGGACTTGTTGTGGGCAACAAATCTGTCTCGCACAGACCTCCACTTCTCCTTCGCTACCGACCAACTCACATTTAATTCCCTTCCAATCTCCTCCCAGTTGTGCTGTAGTATGTGTTTATTCCGGTGTCCAGGAGAAGTAACATCATAGAGATGTTTATAGTTTCTAACTAACTTGCACGACCTTTCCACAAAAAGTTCCGCCATTGTTATTTCCTCTTCGTGTCTCACTAGAGCTACGTATCGGGTAGTGACAGCAACACTGCCCCCACAGTTTCTGGTGGTACTTCTCCGTTTGGCCCATATCCATAAGCTTTATGGAAACGTGCAGAAATCCGGACGAAATGAACGCGGAGCACGGACAGAAGGCTCTGTCTGTATCCAGATCTGTATTTAACGTTGAGCATAAATGGGCCTTAAGGCTGGAAGATGAGGCGCGTTTGCTCAACAGCTTGACCTGCTGATGGGTCTTGACAGCTCTAACTGGTAGTGGGAGAAACTGTGTTGAAACCAGTTTGTCATCACCCGCCTGTTATACAGGAGACAAAATAAGAAGGGGAATGTCAGACGGAGGGACAAATTGCAAAATGCCTTAAACAAATACACCATTGTTAATGATAAACACCATAATAATTATAAGCATAATGTAATACTGTTACTATGCAGTGCAAAATAAATAATAGATTTGTTTTGCAATGACTATGAATGGCAGACTAACCTTTGTGTTGCAGGTGTGTTGTTTCATCAGCTGGCAGTTGCCTTTTTGGCAGGTTGCATCCGTGCACAGCAAGCTTGGATTTTTGTATTATCAGGAAGTCTTGGACATCTCCTGCATGAACCTGGTACATGTCACAAAATAGAATATTGAGATTGAAAATAAAAACACTTGGATCAACAAGTTGTGTAAACTTGTCTTCATTGTGTTATAATTTAACCCTATTTAATTAACAGGGCACACAATGGAAGTCACTGTGTGTTACTATTAAGTAACTATTTGGAAAGAAAGATCATATTTGTCTTAATTAGGGATTTCAGGCAAAATATTTCAAGAAAAACACATTTTAAACTGAAAGAAAGAAGTAAAAATAAAAGAATATACATTCATAAAATACAGAGGCAGCTACAGTGTTGAAGGTAATCTCATACAAACCTTTTTCTTTGGGTTCACTTCACTTCCGTCCCCCTTCATTTCTTGTTTTTCTCTGATTTTCAGCATTTGCCTGGTGGGAAAGTTCAAGGTGATCAACCAGTGTCACTGTACATGTAACAGAGTTGTGTAATTTAATTACAAAATGAATGTTATTTAAATTACTTACAGTTACAGAGAACAAAATGTGTAAATAATTTACAGTTACTGAGCTAATTGTTGGTGATCACAAAGAAGGTACATCCAAAGGTACTGTCTTTGGTAAAAACCTTATATGCTTATGTTAAGTAACCTCTCAAACAGCAGTTACTGTAATACTGAAGGATTACGATTTTGTAGATTAGTGACTGAATTTCTCACCTTTGCTTTTTCTCGCTCATGGTTTCAGTCTGACAGTGCAGCAACCTGAACAGGTAAGGTGAAAGTCTCTCACAAAATACCACAATCAATATGCAGTTTGTAGCAGCTGTGCCTCAAGACATTACAGTTCTACCTGTAGTGTCCATTCCAGACAGCGCCTTGGCCGGGACTAACTTTGTTGTCAAGCTGTTGTCAAGAGTGGTTAAATGGTACGCTGCAACAAGTGGCTGATCCACAAATGGCCAAAGGTCCACCAAAATTTTGCAGTAAGTATTTTTCTATCACAAAGCACTGAAAGTTAGAAGTTTACCTGTTGGTCCAGAGGTCCAGTGACAGCCTGTTGCCTACAGCACGTAATCCCACATCTCACTGTGCCTGTTTCTGCTTTTACTCTCCCTTCCTGTGGTGTTATTAGACTTGTTTACATTACAGCAAAATGAAGAAATGGTTTTTTTTTCAGCAGTAACTTAACTACTCTCATAGCGCTGTAAAATAAAGCAGATTTCTGAAAAGTACAAACATGGACAGAGAGAGAAAGTAATCTCCAAACCACAGAGATTCAGGTAGAAGCTACAAAAGTACTGAGAGGTGAACACACAGAGACTTTAAAAACACCTTTCTCTCTGGTTTCCTGCACAGATGGGAGTTGAGTGTCGTAACACGTGCTTGTTTGAGGGGAAAAATATCTATTTTGATTTTAAGGGTGAACTGTCCCTTCAACACTTCAAACACCACATGTGTCTTTGTAAGCCACTGAGCCAGTATGAAACCCTTTTTGGCAGAAGTTGGTTATTGCACATCCTCCTGAGTATATACGTATCTTATTCTGGATGTTACAGTAGGTACAGTATCTTCACCCCCGAGGGAGCTTAATACTTAAAATAGACCAGAGAGGATTTCACACACACATACATCTATGCATGGATAGGCACACTTGAACATACACAGTCAGGGCAAGCACATATGATGAGTGCATGCACACACAATCCCCTATGAAATAAAGATGGTTGACAGTGAGTACATGACAGGAAGATGAGGTGATTATGTAAGCTATCAGAGGCGAAGAGGGAGGGCTGAGGAAGTCGAAGGTGCTCGCAGTAAATGACTTTTTATGCAGCATAAATCTAGTGGATAACAAGGCTACTGCAAATGATGCTAATGAGTTCCTAGTTGATGAATATGGACATAACAACACACTCGTGCACAGATGGTTCATGCATATGGTCCCCGTCAACATGACACACATTAACATTAACAGTATACACATATACGGCACTCTCTTCTTCACACCTCCATAAACACACACACACACACACACACACACACACTCACACTTGGGAGTTAGTGAGCCTCGCCGTGGTGGCTATCCATCATTTAATGGCTAGCCAGCAGCCCTAATGCTCTTTTAACTGCTGTCATTTACAGCCACAGGAGCAGGAGGGGGGAACAGCCAAGCTATCAAACACCTGCTACAGCAGAGGTGTTACGCCAAATTAAGCAAGTTGTCCTGGATAAAATGTTTTCTTGAAGGTGTGGGAGAACTCAAAGAACACTAAGATCCTTCACTGGAGCTAGTACTGATGAGAGGACACATGAGCAGGACACAAAATATACGTAGGCTGACAACAACTCCAAAGATGGCATTTAGGTTCAATCCCAATACACCCCTTACCCCTCCATTTTGAGCAGTCATGTCTAGGGATAGGGTGTCTCGATGGCCCTTCAAATTGAGGTTTTTCAGAAGCACACTTCAAACTGAGTGTTATGAGAAATCATCTGTAAAATGGCTGCACAAGCAACAACAGAAACCCACAAATGTATTTTCTTTGTAAATAAAGATTTAAAAATTACAATAACTATCAAATTATTTTAGTTTAATTAATGTCGTTGCAGTATCTTATAGTCCTTTTCTTCATAACAAGCATAAGAAAAGAAATCGCTGGTAGTATGCTGATGTCTCTGTAGCTAACTAGCTAGCTAGCTAACATTACCCCGCCAACATTTGTATATGGGGCTCATGTGGGTAGGAAATGGACGTTAAAATGGGCCTTATATTGGATTGAACAAGGGTTCCATATTTGCCCCATGCCAATTGCCCACATGGGTGGGTTTTGGGTCCATACTCACTTGGTACCCAAGTAGTCCTACCATAACCTATGTGGGGCCCACTTGGGTAAACCTACCTATGTAGGCTACTGGCATGTGGCCAGTATGAAACCCATGGACCATCCCATATAGGGCCCATTTTTCAGCTCATCTAGAAACCCACATGGGCCCCACATACATTGTTATTGCTGATTCATATGTCCTACATTTTGACATATTTCCACGTTGCATTTCCTCATTAGATACCATATGATGCACAAAATTTACTAAAATCCAGCAGTGAAGTTTCTGCACTTGTCACCGCTCCTCTAATGAGGAAGTTGCTAACGTTAGCCTCCAGAGCACAGCTCGAGGTCTGATTATGAAGCAGTGATCTTTCTTTTTTGATGACTTGTTGGATCGCTTGGAAGCACAGAAACTTAAAGACTCACAAGTGTCCTGACAACCACAAAAAGATGCCTGCAGCCCACACACGAGAAATCCCCACTGCAGAAGGCAGCATATTCGCAATATCCAGCAAAGTTTTCGACCACTATGCCTTTTAACACTATTCCGAGGGGCAAAGTGGCACTCAAAACCACAGAGGTAGGGGGGAAATAGCAGCAAGTAATGGAATTGGGCCTTAATCTTTCAAAATAAAATTTTTGGCAGGGTAAGCCCTCTCTTTATGGTGGTTGCAGAGATATGGAAAACCCTGCATTTAGCCTTGAATGAAACAAAGTGTACATGCTGTAATTACCAACTAATGGAACAGGACAATAACCTATAATCATCATTGACTCCTTGTCATGCAGTAATAAATGGTGTCAGAATGGTCTGGTGGTTTAAAGGGGTATTCCGGTATCAAAGGCAGAGGCAATGGGTTAAACCCCTGGAGCAGACAGTGTATTAATCATGTCATTTATTGAGTAGGATATTTAAGAGGGAGTTATTGATACACAGGAATTTGGTGCTTGGTCAGTGCCTAAAGTGTAAATGTGACGTTTTAATGTCAAACCAGGAACACAATCTTTGAAAATGGTTAATGCCACAGATGTTAACAGTTTTAGACTGATCATTTCAGGAGACTCATTATATGGGGAGGGTGGTACTGTATTATTCCACAGTAACTCAAAACAGCATGATAACGTTGTTTGCATTCCACAAGCATTGTTCAATGAAACAGCTGTATCCATAAATACATCAAGTCTCTCTCATTAGTGCCAGTGCAGTGCGACAATTAACTTGTTTTATAGTGGGCATTAAAAAATAAAAACAACTATGAATCAAACGTGGATAAAAATCTAGAGCAATAATACTCTAATCGCAGGGTTTATTTCCCAAACAATACACAGTGGCACCTGACATTTATGATTCATGCTTTTGTTTATCAGATGGTGGCATCCATTAAATGTCACTGTTTAGAAAGCAAAAAGTTGCAAACAACTTGCAGAAAGTCAACTTATAGTTTATAGTTGTTTTCTCGATCAGTGTCACAATGCTTACGTAAAATATAAAGGATTCATTAAGTGAAGAGGAGGAAACACCTGCATCACATTGAGCCTGTATGTACTTACCTGTCTTGCGATGGCCCAGAATTTGGACTCCAGCACATCCAGAGTCATCTGGACACCGATGGCTGCAGAGAGAGAAAGACAGAGGGAGAGAAAGGTGAATTAAGTACAATAAAATAAACCTGTACATAAAAAGAAATAGAGTTAAATAAATAAATTGGAGGGGAGGATAACCAAGGAAGGGAGAACAGTAAGGAGAGTGATGAGGACGTTTGGAAAAAATAGAAGACAGAGTCAAGGATGTGGAAGATGTAGTGTACATACACATAAGTTAAACACCTCTGCTATATCAGTGCTTGGCAACAGAGAACAGGGCTTTGAATCCCAATGTGCCTCTGTCTAGTAAAGGCAGATGTCCACTGCAAACATTATTAGCACATACTGATAGTGTCATGGCAACGACATGGAGGCAGGAAGAAAACAATGTACACCACCTGTGGCTATGCAGCATGATCTTTCCAGTGTCATTACTTTATTATTGTTATTGCACTCTCTGTATATTCTTGGGGTAGCAAGGCTTGTTTGTATCCAAGATGCACAGTTGAAATATGTCTATCACCTCTCTTGCTGAGACAGTCGTAAATGTATTCAAACACATAAGATTGATATACTTAAACTAGAGATTAGTATGTGTAGTTTGTGTTTAATCAAATTTCATCTACGTTTTTATATCAGTGGCATTTTAAAGCATTTCAGTTTACATTTTAGTTTGTGTCCTTCTTTTCTACTAGTCAGTGACCCTTCACGTGAAACTATGACACTTTAGGTGTCTCTCTTGCATCAATTTTCACTAGTGTTTTCTCAAAATAAACTTCCATTTTCACAGGAAATGTACAGTTTCTGCTTGTTACATGCCAACTTGGAATATAGGTTAAAAAGACAAGGTATTTAGGTTTACTTCCTCAAGTTTAGGCAACAAAAGCCTACGGCTAGGTTTAGGCCCGGAGTCTCTGAGGGAACTCTAGGATGTCCCCTGAAAAACAGGGAATAGTTTTTTTGCACTTTTCAATTGATCATGAAGGTGAGCCCAATGTAAGTAAGAGTCATAAGAGATACTATTCTCGATTCAAGTTTCACTTCCTTCATGGTTATTTCATCAACTGTAGTTAACAACTACAGAATTCTGGTCCTAATCCTATCTGACAACCAAAACCTCTTTAAATCAAGGTCCCTAAAGTGAACTTCTATTAAATGGGGGTCCATGACCTAAAGGCCCTGACGCACCAAGCCGACAGTTGGCCGTCATTCAAAGTTAGGCTACTGGCAAGCAGCTGCCGTCCTCGTCAGTACAGTATGTCCTGCACTGCTGGCCCTCATTGGTGCTAGCTGGCTTTTTTTTCACTGAGTCAGCATTTTGAATTGGCATCTGTGACAGCAAAGCCCATCAGAGAATGAAATCGACTCCGATTGGCAGTTCAGCTCAGCGCACAAGAAGGGAAATGGAAGTGAGGATTGTAAACAAAGAGTTACAGTTAAGAGTGTGTGAGGTCAAAACAAACTTGTTATATAAGGTAAGATAATTTTTCTTCAGCCATTGACGGTTCATGATGGTTTGTGTTATTGGTCACTGGCGCATGGAAAATGTGCTTTGTTCTTTCAGCACAGGATTGTGTTGTCAATGTGCTAATTGGCTAACCAGTGTCAAGACGGTCTTCCAGTTTCCCTTACTGAATGACAAGTACTGACGACCGGTGTCTGCTGGTGTGGAGTTATCTCCTCTCACACAGGCACAGAAAGTATATGCTGGCTGACTGTCGTTTGTAGTCTTTGTGGTGTGCTCATGTGCAACGTTTTTGGCTGAGACACAGTGACGTCAAGCAACGCAGCACGGGGCCTTCATCACCACTAGTGCTCTAAAGTTAATTTGGTAATTTGGTGTGTCTGGACCTCAATGTGTGTCAATTTAGGGGTTCTTGACACAAAAGAGGTTGAGAACCACTGGATTACGCAACAAAACCATGTGGTTAGGTTTAAGAAAACCCCATCATGGTTTGGATTGAAGTAAGTATGTTTGTTACTAATGTAATGTAATATCATGTCACTGGCATAGTATGCTACACATACTAACACTAAGTTGTTAATTAAAATAATTGTGGACTTTCGGTTGCACATGGGAAATGAACAGCGGACTCCTGGGTGAAAGTCTAGAGTTTGTTTGACCTGTCCACCTCCCCTACCACCCACCCAATGCCGACTGTCTTTGACAGTCCGAGCAGCCACCACCACCAGCCTGTGCATCTCATGGCACTAAAGCTGCCTCATTGGTCGGTATCTGACGCTGAGGGCTAATGACCAAGCATTAGTGTTTGGCGAGTTGGGGTTGAAACCGGATGGTCAACCCACCATCCATTACTGGAGCTTTCAACTAAATCATTCATCAGGAGTTTGCACAGTTGTCATAGACATGGATCAGTTAACATGTATGGCTCAGCAGCTGCCCATGTGATACAGTTGAAAGCTGTCGAAAAAGCTTTCATGTTTTTTTTGGTCAAACTTCTATCTCCAAGGTCAAGGATGAACCTTGATAATGACAACTGTGTGACATGTAAGATCCCTAATGCTAAAATCCCTTATCTATGATATGAAGACTGTACATCAGCACCAGTGTGTCACCAGTTTTGGTATTGTGGTAGTAACAAACCCAGTAGGACCAGCAGAAATATATACATAGTGTCAATGAAAACATTGGTGGTCGCAGGCTCCACTGCTGTGATAATATTTCCACTTTAAGTAGTGATTCCTGAAGAAGTAATGACTGTAGCAGCAGTAGTAGAATGTAAATGGAGGAGGAAACTTTAATTCCAGCAGTTTAGAAGAAAGAACATTAATGAGCCGATTAATGTCCCAGGGTGAGAGACTATCTCTCTCTCTCTCGGCTCTCGGGCTGGAGGAGGAGAAGAGGACCTGCTGTACAGATCAGCTCAGCCTTCAGAACTCAACTTATGAAAATCCTTTTACAGTAACTGGCCTTCTGAGCCTCGGCACCGCTGTGAACCGACTATTCTTAGACAGTGTGTGTGTGTAAGTGTGTGTGTGAGTGTACGCGTATGTGTGTGTTCAACCTCTGCCTACAACACAGCACTCTCAGTCACATTACATTAAGCCAAGAATTAGTGTGTGTTTGTACATGTTTCACACACGCACATAAACACACACGGCGGCGGAGTGATTGCTTGTGTCAGCTTAGGGCTGTACGTCCATCAGCATTTTAGTCAGCGTGGTAAAGCAGAAAGGAACTGTAATTGCATAAGTTCTCAGTGCACACATACTGTATACACACAACACACACACACAACAAATACGCACACACTGCGAGGGAAGATATGACACTTCATATTAGCATCAAAGACTCAGCGTTTTTTCCCCTATCGTGCTTTTTACAGCCACACAGGGAAAGCCTCCGCCGGGCTCACAATACACAAAACACATATAAACACACATGCCTGCACACAGCTCACACATATAGGTACACATTCTGTATACAGCCTGCACTAATATCCAATGCACGTCATCATATACTATAATAAAAACACACAGCATAATAATCACTGTGATGGAGTCAGGTAGCTAAAAGGTGTTATTATGGGGGAGATTAGTTTATGGGTTGGTCATTAGGTCTGGTTGCAGGGCGGAAATGGAAGATTGGGGGACAGAGTAGTTGGGAGGAAAGACAAGGGTAGAGAGGGCCGTCTTGTTTGTTGAAGACAGATTTGGATACATTTAATAATTCATCGTACATTAAAGGACCATACCAGTAGTTTTTCATGTCTAACTCCTTTCTTATTACATAGTGTGACATGTTGGTCACATGTGCTACGCAATAAAGGAAATTCCTGAAGCAGCACCTATGTGATATAGTGTGAATAAATAGCAGATCGCTATTCTACTTGGTATCCGTGGTCTATCGTGCAACGATAGGATGGCGCCTGGATGCAGAGATAGATATGTTCATAACAAAGTAGTACAGTGATGATGCAGAGATTTCATACGAGACGTACATAACGCGGTCCTGCCTATGTGCATTCAACCCACGTAGGATGTTTGTATGAGTTGGCTGTAACCAGTGTTGTAGTCAAGACCACCTAAACCAGGACCAAGTCATGACCGAGACCAAAGCAGGGCCAGACCAAGCCAGGATCAAGACCAGATCACTACAAGTCCCATACTGCATGACACACTTACGATAAAAAACGATAGGCACTCCTAAAACTGATCTTAAAGATCCAAATTCCCATAAAGACACCCTCAGAAAACAAATGAAGGTTTGCCTTCACTCAATTGTTTTATATCACCACACTCTCTATATGTGTGTATGTACAAGTCTGCCATAAGAAATGTCTTGATAAAATAATCCAAAGGCATTGCTTTCTATTTTTCTATGGGCAAACAAATGCAAACACCTCAACCATCTTAATTTGACACTCCATTTTTGGTCATGGTCTAAACCGGTCTTGAAAGAAAATTCACTTTGTCTGAGACTGAGACAAGACCAAGTGACCCTATCATTCAGGATCTCAAGTATGTGCAACAACAAGGGGCTGACCACTCTAAACTTAAAAATTAAAGTCCACATCAATTCAAGTTGGGTCATTTTTCATCTTTTGTTTCTTCTCTCATGAAAATGAGGGAGTAAGAGAGTCCATCTCTTCAGTCCGAACAGATGTCTACCTTCCCCATGCTCTTTCTTTCATCTCTATCTATCTATTCCTTTTCTTACTTTTCTTTCCATCTAATCTTAACCCAATGGCTCCCCCTCAGAAACCCTCAGATACCCTCAGATGACACTATCACTCCCACTCATAGTCTCAAGTATGTGCAACAACAAGTGATTGTGTCATCGAGTCCTACCTTGAGCGAAACTGCAGTCGAGTCCCAGTTGAGACTGAGAAGTGGTCTCAAGCCCAAGACTGATTTCGAGGACTACAACACTGGCTATAACTCTGTTTGACACTGTAACTATTGTAACTTGTGTACAACAGACATAGCCTGTATCTCAGTAAGACAGATGAAGCACTACAGTTTTAACACTCAGTTAAAAATTTTTTTATCAATTCATGGTTTTTATAATACCTGGTTTTAGGAGGTGCTGCAACACTCTCAGCAGCCCTACTTCTTGTGTCCATTGTGTGCATAAATAATAATAAATAAGCAAAGATATTTTAAACTATGTCTGGATTTTTATTCATTTTAAAGGTTATGGAGAATGACTTTTTGAACTCCCCCCAACATGGACTTTGAATAGTCTCAATCTACAATAGACTTACTTGATACTTGTGACACTAACTGAATGAACGTTACCAATACTAGAGACAGCAAACTGCACACTGACAAAGAAACAATATCCAAAGTGGATCGGTTATGTCATGGCCGACACTGAACCAGGTAATTGCATCCCTAAACACAGCTATCACTTTAGCCCCTTTTACACTGCCAGATTTTCCGCGAATGTTGGGCCGTTTTGCCGGCAAGCTGTGAGCGTTTAGACACACAGAGCCGGATTGGTGAGTTGATCCGAGGTGCCCAATTTTCCGCCTCGTAGGGTAGTCATATTGGCGGACCCCTTTTAGTTTAAAAAGACTGAGACGGCCCTCCGCAACGGGAGGGGCTGTTGAAGACTTGTGGGAGGAGCTGTTGATGACGCCGCACGTGCGAGCCACTGGCGGTGGATAAACAGGAAACAGCTGATAGCAGGAATTAGTGAGCAGCTAGTAGCAAGAGGGAAACGCAAACCTAAGGGACACTGTAAAGATGAGCAACTGGGGAGACAAGGAATTGTGCGCCCTCCTTGTCCTCGCAAACGAAGAGGCCACTAACCGTCAAATGGCGGGAACAGTGAAGGACGGGCCAACTTATGAGAGAATCGCCAAAGGACTGAGCAGCCGCGGCTTCCCTCCCACGTCACCTCTTGCGTCACACGCTGAGCTACACGTTTTGTTACTTGCTCACGCCCCCCATTGCCCCGAAAAAGGCGCATTCTGTATAAACAAAAGTAGGTAGGCGGCATTTTGCTGCACTCCCCGATTTTGTTTTTATACTGCCAATGCTGAAAAAAGACTGATTGGGCTTTCCTGCAAATTTGCACAATTCCTATCTAAAAAGGGCTTTTGTCAGCCGGATCATGGCTAGGATTTTAGAAAAACTATCTCGAGTCCAAATTTAACCAGCAAACCCCCAACCACCTATGAAATGTTTAGCTTTCAACCAACAAAAATTTTCTAGGTAATTTTAAAATAATCACAGCATTTCACATTTTATGTATTTATTTATTTTACTTTTCAGTGATATTTTCTTCTGTCTACATCATGATCTGGAGCCAGGTGTATCACTCAGGTGGACAACACTTACATTTGAATTCATTAAACCGTTCCTCCTTCTAGTCTAGAAATATCCCGATCAGCCCTAAATTCATCACAGTGTATTGCAAGACTACAGTAGTGTTTGTCAAAATCACATTATTGTTGTGAGACAATGGAAATCTAAGAAAACCAATGGCTGCCTGACGGAATATAAAATAAACAACTGTACAGCATACCTTTTGGTAATGGCCAGGAAAATATTAAGTATAATTTATTTGTAGCTTAAGAGCTAAATTATATTCACTGGTAGTAAATGGTCAGAATATTTCATCTTCGTCCATAGCTATAGGCAGGAAAGTTCTACACAGCTCACTCAATTATGCTTGTAAAATGCTATTAGTAGATGAATTATGAATTGCTGAGGGTAAGAATAAACCAGGAGTCATATGTACTCATGGGTGTCTGTCTGGATATTATAAGGAAAAGGCTCTGACGTGTTCTGTCTAGGGGAGTGTTGTAGTTTGGGAGCGTCTGTCAGTGTGCTTGGTTTGTGTGTGTGTGTCTGTCTGTCTTGGATTCCGTCCAATCTCTTGAAAATCAGTCGTGATGCTGCATCGTGGCTGTAATCAGCCTGTAATCAGTCATGTACACAGAAAAAGTTTGTTTAGCTGATTGGGGAGTTGTTTATCTGTGCACAGGGCTCGTACGGCTCCAGAATGGCTGTTCAGAAATTTCCAAAGTGTTAAGATCTGCTCACTAAAGGGTATGGGCGACCAGAGAACTTTTGTTTTCAATAATGCTTCTGTGAAAATGTGGAAATTCCAGGAAGACAATTTTACATGTGATCTGCTATTTCAAAGAAGAAAAAATATCACATGTAATGATTCGAGATCAAAGTCCTTTCATTTGTGCCAAAAGCACATGTGACTTGCCACGTGTGACTTGTGAATAACTTGTTCAGATATTTAAACACCCTCTCCCACACATCTCTTCTCCTGAAAAGTGCTGGTGACCTTGAAGTCGTCTCCCTCCACCATAATCGCAGATAAAGTGTTGGAGGGCCATTATGGAGGGCAGCAGTAATCTGCCTTCTTTCCCTCTCTGAGTTGGAGGCTGATAGGCCAGATCTAATTAAAACCATCACACTGATCCCTGTGTGTGTGTAAGTGTGTGTGTGTGCTGTAGCTGATGTTTTTCTTATACCGTGAGTGCACAGCCAGCAAGCATTTCTCAATGTGTGTTCAGTTGGCATACAAGCGTGCACACAAGAATATGCATGATCTTGCATGCATGCAATTGAGAGTGCATGTGAGCGTGCGTGAGCTTGTATGTGTGTGAATGTGTGTGTGCTTGCGTGAGAGCCTATCTCGTACACTCACAGTCTGAGTTGCAATTAGCGTGAGCTGCCAATCACAGTGGAGTGCGCTTTCAACAGGAAATGAATTAATGAGGAAATAAATAAAAAAATTGAAGCAACCAAAAGCCGGAGTTAATTGGTTATTACACTAACGAGATAGAGGGATGAGAGACGGAGGGATGCGAGGTGTAAACGATGGGAGGGAAAAATGTGTGGGAAAGAAGAGGGGGAGCAAGGGTAAACAGACGGCAGACTCAAAGTCTTACTGCACTGTTGTCTCGTGAATTAGACTCATTATACATGTTGCATTAGATACTTTTTTTATGCACGCTGTGATTTACGTCATCAGAATGCAGTCTCTGAAAATAATGTTGTAAATACAGTGTAACCTGGTATATTCGAGCTCCCTTCCAATTCAGAGTCCTTCTCATCACTCACAAAGCCCTCCATAACAAGGCCCCCTCCTACCTCACAGCCTCCGCTCCTCTGATGCCAACCTCCTATCTCCACCACTCAGGACCAAGCACTGGACCTGGGGCGACAGAGCCTTCTCCACAGCCGCCCCCTTCCTCTGAAACTCTCCTCAAACACATTTGGGACTGCACCAATCTGTCCCAGCTCAAATCAAAACCCACCTTTTCAAAACGGGATGCCAGAAATGCAGAAAACACATGTATAAACACACATATTCATTCTGCTCACATTTCATGAAGGAAACCCAGTGTTTTTATACTATTCATTTCCAAAAGCAAATACATCTTAAGCCCTATTCTCACGGGACTTGTATTGCCCGGGGACCTCTAATTGTGTAGGTTGTATGTGACAGGGTTCCAACACATTTTCATGGGCAAAATTTCAAAACTTTTCCATTACTTTTAAAAGACCCATGACAACATTTCCATGACTATGCACAACGTACAACACAACCAGAACTATGTAGTATATTGTACTCCAAATGTTAGTACAGCTCCCAGATTGGGGGAGTAACAGATGTATTGGTACAGAAACTTTAAGTGTCATGACTCTACATGTTCAATCACACTGTCACCACTTTTTTTCTTGCCCCACTTGCCCTGTATTAATCAAACATATCAGATTCAAACTCTATTCCAACATTATTCCAGCTAGCTGGTGTTCATGGAGGAAGAGACAGACCATGGGGAAAAAAGAATACAGACACGTACATGATGGTGAACAAAACGTCACACATTCCCGCATATTAGAACTACAGTATGTTACAGCAACAACTACAGAAAATAAATTCATCGTTCTTTGACATTAAGGGAAAGGTTATCCACAGAAGATTCCTCTAACAGTTTTGTTACAAGAAATTTCATGACTTCCATGGCTTTTCCGGGCTTTCTTAATCTTAATCCTGTACAAATCTTACAGAGGTTGTATTGGCAATTATAAAAGAAAGTTCTGACAGGATTTTAGGGGCAGGAGGCACACTCAAAGATGATGAGATAGATAACATGTGACAATGAATTGATTCTGTTTGCTTACCCCACATTTAAAAGATGAAGGAGGTTAACACTGTACATCATCGCTAGTAGCACTGTGTGGTGTTTCTGTGCTGTGTAGAGCGAAGTTAAAAAGGACTGCGCTCATCGTATGCAGGGGATAATTTGAGTCAGATACAGACTTTGCTCATCCCATCCGAATGCACCGCACGAAATACAGACTTGGAGGGCGTAATTTGTAAATCACAGGAGGTCCCCAGGTAATACTAGTCCGGTGTGAAAAGGGCTTTAAGAAACAATTAATGCTGACTGTCTGGTGCTTTGTAAGCCCACCATCTACCTCAATCACTC
This sequence comes from Epinephelus moara, assembly GCF_006386435.1. NCBI lineage: Eukaryota > Metazoa > Chordata > Actinopteri > Perciformes > Serranidae > Epinephelus > Epinephelus moara. The sequence continues at coordinate 19,243,388 of NC_065528.1, forward strand.
TCCTTTGACTTTCTACAAGAATGAAGCACTTGGGGCTGAAGAAAACATTATTAGTGAACATAATGCATGCAGCTATCACACATAATTTTCAGGAACCAGGGGTGCATAGTCCTGCCACTAAGGCTCACTGTATTTGAGCAGAGAAATAGAAAGAGACAGAGAAAGGTGGCCTTTTGCTAAATGAGGCAGCAAGAGTGTCGAGTGTCTGACAGACTGTGAAGAAAGAGAGAAGGAGATAAGGTGGAAAATGGAAGGAGAGAGGGAAGGCAAAAATCTGTCTGTCTGTTTGTGATTTTCAAGTTTTTATTTTGGTTGAGACAGAGTGTGGTGACGGTGCAGTTCTATAAATGGCTGCCTGTGTGTGTGCACACATTTCTGACATCGTTTAGCGTGTTTAAATGCACGTTTGCGAGTGTGTGTTGCGCCGAGGTGGCACAGGAGGTCAGGCTGTGTTAAATGGCCAGAGAGCAGAGGCGGTGTTGATGGTTCCCTGAGCGAGACCCTGGAGTCGAGGCTAAATATATTGTATCACACACACACACACACACACACACACAAACACAGTCAATAAATTAAACTGGCACAATGGCTAAGTCTCTGGGCACAGAGGGGACACTGAAAATAAGGTCGCTAGTGACAAGGTGATTTCATTCTTTTCTGTTTCTCTTTCACACACACACACACACACACACACACACACACACTGGGCAGCAGCATGCTTTAGTAATGGTGTGTGAATCAGATATTATAACCACTAAAGGGAAATACAGAGCTAGGAAGTAAGAGAGAACAGAAGAGAGTCCAAGACCAAAGGAGTGAAGGACACACACACACACAATAAATTAAAAACGCAAGGTGTGTGGGCTTCAGAAAGAACACACACGCACCCAAATACACAGAGAGAAAGGTCGTCAATAGGCTTTGTAATTAAAGGAGCAGATTAATTGATGTAATGGTGTCAGGTGGCCCAGGTAGAGAGGGATGATGGAGGGATGAAGTGGGACATGACGGAGGACGGGAGAAGGATAAGACGAAAGGCAGAGGGGATGAAAGAGGATGAATTGATTTTTAATAATGTTATGAGTTGGAAACCCTTTTCATTTCAACCAAGCGTGGCTATCAATAATAGAGTGAGCGAGATCAAATGGTTGTGTGTGAGCGTGCGTGAGAGTGTGTGTGTGTGTTTCTCAGTCTTTCACATGCGCGTGTGTTTGTTTGTGTGTGCCTGAGTATAGAGACAACAAGAGGTGGGAGGTGTGGAAAGGAAAACAAAGAGTTAGGGGTGTGTGTGTTTTAAGAACGTGAGCATTAGCTCTTAATTTAAAATTCACACCTCCTTTTAAAAGATAATTCTCGTTTGTTTATTAAAGCTTTTGATTGTTTTTGTAGTTTTGGCCATCACTCCTGTTGTTGGCATTAATAACAATGTACTTTGCTATTACTTCTATGAAATAACTTTGTGTCATATTTCTGAAACTGTCACTACATCCACAGAGTACTATGTGAGACAGATAGTCCATCATGTTTCTCCTATTATTGCCGCTAATGGCATTTGCTAAAATCCCCTGCAGCTCACAGAAAACAACGAATCAGGGCCAAGGAGTCTCAGCTCAATCACTGCTCGTGAACTGTGGTCAAACTGTCAAACTAGGCAGCGCTGATGAAATATGAATCAAGATTCTGTTACTGCGTTGCCTATTTCTCACCTCAAATGTTCTCAGAAATGTATTTTAGTGTACTGTTTAGCTGTAAAATGAGACCGTTTTTGACCCAGCCACCATATTGAAAACAGTCGAGCGAAAGCCAAGCACCGCCCACCAGCCAGAGCAAACTTTCTCACTTTACAGCTAAACAGTACACTAAAATACGTGTCTAACAAATCTGAGGTGAGAAATAGTCAATGCAGAAACAGAATCTTAATTCATATTTAATCAGCGCTGCCTAGTTTGACAGGTTGACTGCAGTTCACCAGGCCTGATGGACATGATTGACAGCTGTGTTACAGCAATGCATCCTCCTGCAACAGTTCCTGTGATATTAAACGAATTAGCCACCCATGAGTGATGTTACATACTTAACGTTAAGTCACGTGCTTATCGTAAAGTTACATAGGTTAGGTTTAGGAAAAGAAACATGGTAAGGACGTATCTTAAAACTAAAACGAAGCTCAGCCTAAGTTCAATTAGGAAGACTTTCTTTGTGCTCATCCATTCACAATTCTCTCCTTCCCCACTGCTTCCTCTAATCAGCTGACTACGGGTGTTCACTCTTCTAGTTATCCAGTCAAACTCTGCCACGATCTCTATCAGCCAATCAGGATGCTACCACAAAATTTTAAATCTGCTCTCTCCTCTGCTGCTGTCAGCTGTCATTTTAGGCAGAATGGTCATGCCCTCCTCCACCCCGTTCACCTCCAGCCGTCGTATCCAGAGTCCAGGACGAGCTCAACAAAGGCTCATTCCTCTACTCATCCAGCCTATTCGGCTATGGATTCATCACCCTCCTTATATCGTACCATCTCAATGGGGACTTTTCACATTTTTCATTCTTATGTGCACATGTTAATAAGTAATCTTTTTGCTATAAAAACAACTATCTCCTGATTAAAGTTCACTTGGTTTCATGTGGGACACAAACACCAGTCTTCTGAGGTGAAAGTCCTGTGATGTTTGACTCATCTACCACCCCTATCTGCCTCCTTACACTGCCTTTTGGTCTTTATACTACTTCCTCATTTAATTCTGTATTCTGTATTCTGCATTAGTGGGATATGCAGGAATTACTGGCTCATTATTATATGGGTTATAAATGAATTGTGGTGCATTCATTTTTGTAGGTATACGTACAAACCGCACACGAGAACCCCCTGGTTAGAGTCCTCCTCTTCTCTGCATGGTTGTTTAATTCAGGCACAGTGGGTTCTTGCAAATGCCATTAGAAGCACTATGAGGAGGAGGAACATTATCTTTTCTCACAAATATACGTCTCATGTACTACTGTGTGGATGTCGTGATAGTTTCGGAAAATATAAAAAAAGTTATTATTATAGAAGTCACCAACTGTAGCTTTGAGCCTGTTTTACCCCTGAACCATCTCCAGCATCACTGATGACACCTGACAATGATGTCACAGTGTACTTACACACCCTGGAGTACACTTGTACATCACTGTAACAATGGAAAGCCACTGGAGTTCGGCAAAAACAAAATTTATAGGGGGTATGAAAGGACTCTGAATGTTACAAACACTTCACTTTTACCTCTAAATAAGGTGTTGTACATCATCTGGCCATCGATTATTTCCTGACTGCTTGTGTTTCTTGCCCCGTTCATCTAGAGAACTGAATTGTGATCTTCATTGCAAACTGAACCCTTTCGCAGTTACTTTCTGCGTGATTATGTAACAAGGGAGATATTGTTCAGTGAGGTTGTTGAAGTGAAGTTATTCAAACCTCGTCCTCGAAACACAATAACTCTGCATTGCATTCTGGACCATATAATCTTCAGAGGCTCTTTATGCTTAACTCATAAATATCAATGAAAAATTATCCAGTAGGAATTATTTTCTCAGCTGTGTAAGCTTCTGAAACTCCCCACCTGTGTGTATTTGATATTCACAAAGGTAACTCATTCCCACAACCTGTATTTTAGGTACTTTGTGCCCAGATTGAGGTTTTTCGAAGTGTGCGTTTTCTATTTGATCTGACTGTGGACAACAAGATTACTGTTTATCTGTACAAATGTCAAAGATTTATCATCTCTCTCTCGTCATTGTCCCCCTCTTTTCTTCTTTGTACACACCCACAAACACACACATCAACACTGACACAGACACAATCACACCGACGCAAACATGCACAGAGATTATAGCTTTCTCACTGAGAAATGTCACTTGTGTTCTCTTTTTCTCTGTCTCCCTCGCAAACACACAAGCACATAATTGCAGTTTTTATCAACAAATGTCAAACATTCATCAGTAAGATGAAACAGAGTGAGAGGCAGTTCAGATCATTTGTTTTCCTTTGTCTTCTCATTTCCACCAGATTTCCTCTCTCTTTCTATCCTCTTTAATATGTGACTGTTTGACCCCGTGGAAACTAAATCACTCCCCTATTCTAATCTTAACGTCACCAATGCTTCCATAGGTCTCGACATCTGTCATCAATACGCCTTGCACTGTAATCTGCATCTTGGTTCACTTGAATTTACTCATGCCCTCTGCTGTCCTCTATAAGGTTTAGGTTCAGTCTATTCGCACGAAATACTGCTGTTAACAACAGCAGAGAGAAGGGAGAGAAGACAAACAGCATTAAAGCTCAACACTGAGACGAACAGTGCATGAATAATAAATGCAAACATGAAAGGAATTTCTGTGATGATTTAAAGCATATAATAAGTGTATTATTTTCTTGCTGTGATGTGCTTTTGATAAATGAATATTGCTGTAACACATAGATGCACTGTTCCGATTGCATGCCTTGAAATTGGTTTTGGCTAGTTAAGGAGACTTAATGGTGTTTGTCAAAAACTTGTCGGTGTAAATCTAACTCCAAAGTGTTCCTAGTGTGATTGGTAAATCAAACTTTTACTCTTTCAACTCTTTAATTAACTGTGCACGGGTTCAGAAGGGAAAATGCACGCAAAGTGGCAGAACATTAATCTCAGTAAATGCTTTGCTGCATATTGTATATATATGATGTGAACAGGACTGTTTATCTGCAATATACTTTGATTCTCTACATCGCAAACATGCTTCTCACTTTGAGTTTTTATTCTGAAATTGTTTGCCTGGTTACTGTCACTAGTAGCTAACATGCAAAAATGTTAAAGGTGTATTGTGTAATGCTACAAAGAAACGGGGAGCAGCATTTCACAAGTCTATTACTGGGTCTACACAATTTAAAATTTACAGTCATCAGTTATTTAAAGAATAGAATTACCATCTGGCGATGTATGCCTCTGTGCACCAGTCAAGTAGCACTTACAGTTCACATCCATGTCTGTGAAGACATGGATTCTTCACATACATCTGCCCGCTGGCAGAGCAGAAGATCTATACAAAGATCTATACAATCAACACAATTTCGAGATTAGTGTCACCAATTCAGTATCTGACAAAATGTCCCCTTCTGTTTCTGAGATATGACACTGAATAATGGCCAGAAAAGTGTTTTTGTAGAACATTATGATGTCACAGTGAAGTTGACCGTTGACCTTTTGAAAATAAAATGTCATCGTTTCATCATTGTATCCTAATGAACCTTTGTGTGAGATGTCGTCATAATAAGCGTATGAATTCTTGAGTTATAGGCAAGAACATGTTTTGTGAGGTCATGGTGAACTCTGACGTTAGAGCACCATCAGTTAATTTTTGAGTCCAAGTAAACGTTCCTGCCAAATTTGAGGAAACTCCCTCAAGGCCCTCTTGAGATATTGCGTTCACAAGAATGAGATGGATAGGAGGTCACAGTGACCTTGACCTTTTGACCACCACATTCTAATCAGTTCATTGTTAAGTCCAAGTTAATATTTGTGCCAAATGTGAGGACATTCTCTCAAGGTGCTCCTGAGATATTGCATTTACAAGCATAAGACAGATGCAAGGTCACACTGACCTTGACCTTTAATCACCAAAATGTAATCAGTTCATCCTTGAGTCCAAGTGAATGTTTGTACCATATTTGAAAAAATTCCCTTAAGGTGTACTTGAGATTTTGTGTTCCCAAGAATGAGAAAGGAGAGGTCACCGTGACCTTGACTTGTGACCAACAAAATCGAATCAGTTTTTAAGAAAGTCGCCCGAGGCATTCTTGAGATATCTCTTTCACCTCCAGCCACAGCTATCGCCAGTGCGGAAGTATATGCAAAATTCAACCAAAGTCTTAGTCAAGTTTTAGCAAGACCATAGCAGCAAGAAAACAGCCACATCAAAACCATATATCGTTGCTATTTGAAAGTATTTTGGTACGGTTTGAATTATTAGTTAAACTAAAAACATCAACTCTTTGAGCTGAGTGCTTCAGAATAAAAGCTGCCATGGTTCGGCCTAATTTTGTATCACGATATGGCCTAAAATATCATGATATTATTTTATGCCATGTTGCCCAGTCCTAGTTGCACCAAAAATACGTTCTGCTAAATAGCCAATATTAGATGTGTAAAAGAAACGTGTCACGCAAATGTTTCCTCTTGTTTTGCTGCTTTTTATATTACATCTTTTCTTTGCCATGAAATGTTTACTGTGCCACTAACCAGGAGCTCGGGGCAGCTCTAACGCTTCCTTTCCATTTACATATGTGTACGAAGACAAGTCAACCAGAAGTCAATTCATTCCAGCGGGAATCTCTGTAATATCTGATGTGCCTGCGAAACTTTTCCCCTCCCTAATATTTCAGTCCATAATATGCCAAAATTAAACAAAACTGTACTTAATTCTTTGTCCTCTCATGTTGGACTGAGAGCAGACTGGATGCTAAAGTGACTCACTGATGCCTCTTGAGGTACAGGTGGTTTTACAAGACAGGGCGGGCTGGTGCTAGCTGGTTAGCACCCTAACTTCAGGAGATATCTGTGCAACACAATACACAAATGTCTTTGCCATAACATCAAAACTGTTAATCCTTCTCATTCTGTTTATAATTTCTGATCATTTTTGAATGTTTAAACTAAAATTCTGGTCATATCTTACACACTGTACACTGGTGATTGAATAAACTTTATGTTGTGTCTTTGCATATCAAATAAAATCTGTCTATTTAACATAAGCAGATGCAGTGAGCCGATAAAACTTGTTGTTCACATACTGAGGAACTGGCCTCTGTACACTTCTTGTTATGTTGGCAAAGGATATCTCTACAGTTATAACTCACTGTGGATGAGGGCATCCTCTATCTGACTAATCTCTCCCATCCCACATACTTTTCCAAGACCCTGACAAAAATGAAACTCACTCCGCAAACACAGAACCGAGTAACCTCTCAACTCAAACACCAAAATTACTGTTTGTGGTTCCCCAAAAACAGCAGAGCTACATTCAAAACAGAGCCTGAGGAGATCCCATGACTTTCTGATGGGCAGTGTTCAATAAACCGATGTTGCCAGGCAACAAACACTGCTCCAGCCAGTGAAAGGAGTTATGGTGAATTCTGGTCGACTCTTCAGAGAGTGAAAAAAAAAAAGAAAAAGTTCAGCAACAGTTGATTATAATGATCAGTTTTAATAGAAATCCTTGACGTATGAATACGCACAAACTCACAAGCCCACACACACACAGACCTTGTCACATGCACAGGCACCAGCACACAGAAAAAAGATCACGTGCATTTATGGACACACAAGACAAAAAACACTCACAGGACAGTACACACATACACGTACATACACACAGAGACCTAAAAGGATGCACATACAACAACACACCCGTCAGGACATCCTGCATCTGCCTGCATCATTTAACTAAGACCACTGGTAAACAATTAAACCTGACCTCTGACCTTTAAAGTTGTTGATTTTTGTGACAACTTTAAGAGAGAAGCACAAAAAACACAGACACACACACCTCTGTGCTGAAGCTCGCTAACCTCAGAGGAGTCGCCAGAGGCTGCACTGACATCACGTTACCAAAGCAACAGGCAGAGGCCCGGGATTGGACGAAAGCATGATGACTCAACCTCCCTCCCTCATCCTCCTCCTCTCCCCTCACCATGATACCTCTCTCTCTGGTTCACCCTCTCTAGAAGTGTCTCTCACTTTCTCATGCGCAACTTTTTGAACGTCAAGGATGCAGATGGAGGGGCGCGCACGGGCAGAGCCACATGATATGTTTTTTCAATTAAAAGAGCATAATATGGTGGCACGTGTCGGCTTGGTCTAACGAGCTTTGAATTGTATAGACAGGACATGCCCTCACAACCTGAATGAGGCTGCAAATTTGTGCTAAATAATCTGTATTCCCTGTGGAGCGAGTAGCAAAAGGAGAAATTAAGTCACACATTTACACGACCGAGGTAACGCTTTTTTCTATAGTGAAAGCCCCTGACACAGCTAAAAGGTGGACAGAGGATTCTGTCACAGCCGTTTAGCTGTCTGGTACGTGACAGAACAGAAGTGACAGAGTGTTAAATGGGTGGCCTGTTTCTTTAAAATGAAAATAAGTGCTGTTGACATTGGGTATATGTGTGTGTGGACCTTCTAAGTCAGCAGAGCCTACCTTAAGTTAACCTAGTTTCACAGCCTTCTTTAGCGGGCCTGTTGGAGGCACGCTCACTAAATCATTCATAGTGGAGAGACAGGGAGAAACATGTTCCTGCGTGTGTGTGTGTGTGTGTGTGTGTGAGAGAGAGAGAGAGAGAAAGCGTGTACTGCAAACTGCCATGCTCTTTCCTCTGTTCTGAATGTTTACATGGTAGTTTGTGCTCATATTAGGGCTTTTTTGTCACACATCGAAAGGGAATTAAAGTGGCGACATTTTGAGGCACTAATTTGGTGTGAAATTCAATTACCTACTCAATTTTTTATAATGTGAAAGGAGATCAACATGGCACTGGGTGTGTGTGTGTGTGTGTGTGTGTGCGTGTGTCTTTTTGTGTGGGATCACCCCTCTTTCATTACCTCACTAATCCAATTTTATTATGGCAGAATTTAAGTATCTGAATTTTAAAGGAATAGTTCAACAATTTAGGTTCATATGTCATCTCAATACTTCTGTACAGCATAAAATGTGGGTTGCCAACTACGTGTTTTGGTTATGATTTTAAAGGCACGATGGCACCAAATGTGAACTTGTGTGAACCTGTGTGATGATGTCACTTTGCCCAGCTTATGTACGGCAACAAATAGTTCATGCATGTACTGTAACTCCTAGTTAAACCAAAAACTGTCTTTTCATTGCTGTTTGTGTACAGGTTAAACAAACAAGATACAACTTGTACATTTTAAATCTGTAAATAATATTCAACTCCTCCTACTGGTGTGTTTATCATTATATATTATGTATTTTGTGTAATACCCTTTGCCTTCTACAGAAATTTTTGATTTCTTAAGTGAAAGTTTTTGATATCTTATCTTATCATGAGAATATTCAATGAATTGTATCTCATTATCTTATGAAATGTTTTTCTTTTATACTGAAATTAATTTTGCACAGTAGAATAATAATTGCTCTTGCTTTTATTGCTAATGTCTTGTAGTGCACCTGTTGGATTCTTTGCTAATGTTCCTGTACACACACAACTGTGTAGCCACTTCAGACTCTTAAAGTGATAGTCCAGGTTAGGTTAGCGTTAGGGTTAGGGTTAGTTTTCGTTAGCCGTTGCTATCCTGCGCACCTGCACGGCATGGTGATGAACTGTCTAATTGATTACTGTTCGCGTGCTGTCTTGCGGGCCTGCACGGCGGAGTGATACTGGCCAGAAAATAGTCCCAATTGAGAGCAAGGTCTGACGTAATGCGGGGGTGTTTTAAAATTATTGAAATAGTCTAACAAAACACATGCATACTTTTTTGTAGCTTAAAACCTTTTGGTTACGTGTCCCCCTTATATCTTCAGAACTACTTTTTCTCCGGTAAGCTACGGGCGATTTCTCAGAGCAGGAGGCTCGTTGACAGTAGTGACACCGTCACATCAGAGCTACAGATGGTCAGCGTTTCACACAACTTCATGTCCAAAAACCTGAACTATCACTTTAACACCATCGTCATGTTTGCTGATGGTGGACCTAATCACAGATAACAATGAAAAAGCCGACTTGAAAGAAGCAGAGGACCTGACCTGCTGGTGTCAGGACAACAACCGACTCCTGTACGTCAGCAAAACGAAGGAGCTAAGGAACTAAGGCCCCTTAATATCAACTGGGACTCATGGAGAAGGTGGATAACTCCGAATACCTTGGCGTCCACATCACTGAGGGCCTGTCCTAGGCACTTCATATTGACTCAGTGGTTAGAAAAGCAAGGCAGAGACTGTTTTACTTTAGATGCCTGAGGAAATTCCTGGTATCCACTCAAATACTGAGGAATTCCTACTCCTCCGCCATTGAGAGCGTCCTGACAGGGAGCCTCATAGCTTGGTATGGAAACAGCACTGAACAGGACTGCAAGGCCCTGCAAAGAGTGGTTCCTTCAGCTGAACACACTACAGGCACTGCTCTACCCTGCATAAAGGACTTTTATACCAGATGCTGCAAGAGTGAGGCCAAGAGAATCATAAAAGATCCCAGCCACAGGTATAATTACTTTTTCATCCTGTTGAGATTGGGAAGACGATATCGGTTCCACCAGGTCAGCACTGAGAGGCTCAGGAGGAGCTTATAACCTCAAGACACAAGGATACTGAATGATGACCTGCCTAATCCTTAACACTGACATGTATTTATTACTACTACTACTTTAAGCTGACAGAACTGACAACTGTTATGTTTTACTGAAATCATATTTTATGAATTCACGTAACAAATAAATTCACTGATTGATTGATTGATTAATCAGCACATGATCATTGAGAAGGCACACCTGATGTCAATGAAGTACAGAGCGAATCGGATGAAGTAACATGCTAAACGCCTGAGTTGCTCCTTTTTTTAGCTGCCAATAAAATAAATGTTACCCGGACTGGAACTTCGATTTCCTTTTGGTACACTGATTTGCTACTGGTGGGCAGTGAAACAAGCTGGAAACAACACTCATGATATTATATATTATATAATCATAATATTTCCAAAACATTTCATTTCAGATGGGGGAAAGAAAAAAACATAGAGAGAAAATATATATACATCTTCACCTCTTGCCTCCCTTTTGCTCCTTATTTTACTTTCATGTTTCTTCCCTCGACTTCCCTCTCTTCTCTTTCTAGTCGTGTTTCTCTGTCTCTAAAAAGACAGATGGTGCCCACTCACCTCTCCCCTACTTATCTCTCAACTATCCCTCTCTTTTTCACTCGATTCCTCTTTTTGTTGCTCGTCTCTCTCCCTCGTTTCCATTTTCCTCCCTGTGCATCTGCTGTTCTCTCTCTCTTTCACCCCATCTCTTCCTTCCACTTCCCTTTTGTTTTCCCTCCCACACTCTCGCCTCTTGTCTGCCCCACACCACTCTGTTTCTCCCTCTTCTTCTCCTCTAGGAAATCCCTCTCTACCATCTGTCTGGCTGTGATGAATTCAGAGCCTTTCAGAACAAATCAACTTGGCCAAATTAATGAGACTCTCAGAGGGGATAAACTTTGTGCCAGTGTGTGTGTGTGTGTGTGTGTGTGTTTGTGTGTGAGAGAGGATGTGTGCACCTAAAATACTTCATAATCCGTAGACTGGACCACTTAATTTATCCTGCAGTGACAGATAGCGTGTTACAGGGAAATACAACAGACAAGGCTGGCTGCACACATTCAGTTTCTTTACTATGACAGGTCAGGACCCCAGATGGGCCTGTTTTTGGTCGTGTTGTTTTTTTAATGAGGGTGAGACACTATGTTCGCTTTCAGCCACAATTTCCAAAAACTAGGATAAAAAATAACTGCCAGGTTTTTGAGGTCTAAAAAAATGGAGGTAGGTAAGCATCACAAGCCAAGCTCAGATTATACGGGGCCACTACAAGCTATGATCAGCTTTCAAATTGCTAGAAGCACAAGTAATGCTCGAAGGAAAGCAAGATATCACTTTGCTTTAAAAATGAGGTGGGTAGTTTTATTTTGGCGTCAATGGGCAAAAAATTCCTGAAATAACCTTTTCAGCATATTGTAATTCAAGTGGGCTGAGAGAACACTAAACTTCTGCACCTTCTCTTGGCTCTGCTTTCAGGCTTAAGAAAATCTAGCCTGGCGTTCCTATTGGCTGTTCTATAAATGCTGATGTGGTTCATGTCCTTTCGGTGAAATCCTGATTCAATGTCGAAGAATTCCAAATAGAAAGTTGCTATTCCAGCTCTGACAACAACTGCCTACATTGCAAAGCAACCCAAAAAGGAAGATGGATTTGTAAAAAAGAGAGTCTAAAAGAGAGTCTGACAATGACTGAAATAAAACACGCATTAAAATCGGCGAAGCGTTTCAGACATGGGAAGAAAATGTTGCTAATAGTTAAGCCTTCGGCCAAATGCTCATGACTGCAGCTTGAAGTTTATAGCTAAAGTTAGCTAGAGCCTGCTACAGACCATCTTGCCTGGAAGAGAGCGGGCAGGAGCATCCAGCAACTCTAATCCAGCCAGTGCAAACCCCAGCTCATGGGTAACAGCATCCCCAACTCCCCGAGGGATCAGCAAACTTTCTGTTCCTTACACAGGTCTGAACTGGCATTGCTGCTGGCCACCAGCCTGCTGTGACACCCGACATTGGGGGGTTTACGCTGACCGAATTCAAGCTGCTATAGCCAGTGACCAAAGCTCTGGAGCTGTTGCCCACTCTGTCCTGGCACAGCAGTCCACAATGGAGGGGGGTGGGGCGGAGGGACTGTCTCATTTGTGGTCTGATAAACAGAGAAAGTGAGCAGGGCAGGGAGGGGCTGAGTGAATACACTGCAGGCAACTCCACAATAAAAATAAGATTAAATAAATCAATGTATAGAAACACTGGATTGCTGTATAAAGTGCATGTATATGCCCATAGTTGTCTGGTGGGAGGAGCTTAGGACAGACAGCGGAGAGCTGTAGCAGAGATGAAGCAGCACAGCAAAAAATGTTGCTTTAAAAATCGGTAAACTAATTTCACTAATAAAGGCTATTAATTAAACACCAAGGCTGTTTAATCACAGTCCATTTAACATATTCAGTGGCTTTAGGAAAATAATTCAGCGATACAATTAAACAGTAACTATTAATAATAAAACTATGTAATTTAAAGACACAAATGCCATAAGTATATTAATCATTTTCCATATAGCATTATATCCATTTCTATGCACACAGTGTGACTATAGATTACAGCAATAACTACAATACTTATTAAATTGTTGATTATATTCTCTGAGCATTGCATATAAATACAGTGTATCACTGTTGTGGCAGTAATATCCTCAGGGGCGAATTCACAAAAGGATTGTGTGGCTATTACGCTCTCGAAACCTGCACAGATAAGACAAAAAGAAAGCTGTGGGATTCTCAAAGTACCAGCAAAGGGTCAAATGCACCCCTAACTGTGCTGCCAAACAAATAGCATTTTGGTGCTCCTGTGGTATTTGAACATATTTAAATTAGGTAATATGCATATGTTTGGTGAAAAATTGCCCGCTTGCTATGCAAATGATCCTCACTGCAAAAACAGTCCAGTTCAGAGTAAATTAGTGCTAATAACCACATGAAATTAAAGTGAAATTATCAGTGTGTCCTCACAGAGTTGATGGTAACTGAAGTGCATTTATTTATAAGGGGCAATCATGGCATGTCTCTGCACCTCATTGGTAAGGACCTGTGCAAATTTTAGTTTTCTTTCTCTCTCTGCCATTGTTCCTGCTTACTGCAAAGGCAATATTTATACTTTGCCACATGGATAATTGCAATTGGATGCAAGAAAAAAAACAGATGGAGCTCAGCTGAAAAACTTTGTGGGCTTGTTTGAGCTGTAATATCATTAGTGATTGAAACAACTTTTGTGAATTGGACCTTGAGACGAAGCAGATAAAGTAGGGGTGTAAGAAAATATTGACACACTTAGGTACTGTGATATCATGTTTTGCGATACTGCAGTGATTAATAGTGTACATGCAAAGATTCATGACAGTAGTTCATTCTGTGTCATGGTTCATCCCCCCACTTAATTAGTGTTCTTCAGACATTTTACTCTTCAGCTCTAATGTAAAAATTGCAAACGTGAACGTGGTAATAAAGGGTGCACTGCTAGCATTGATAGTTTTGCTAAAACTACGTTTAAAAAAGTCGTAGTATACTGCAATACATTGAATCATAACCTCTGTATCATGATACCTATCATATCACCAGATTCTTTCCAATACATAGCCAGAGTTGCAAGTGATGTGCAAATCATGCTGCTATCTACAGCTACAGTCCATTTTTGTGAATTTGCCTGTCACTGTCTGAAGCAGCCATCTTAAAGGGGAACTGCTTATGTTATGAAGAAAGTTACTGCCCTGCATCATTTAAGAATTTTGCTTTAATAAAAATTACATGTGGGGGAAAAAAGGGGCATTCTAGAAAAAAAAAGAGCTACATTTTTTATTAGCTTTTTTTTTTTTTTTGCATGAAAGACAGTTTGATAACAGCAGAAAAACCTGGATTGTAAAAAAAGAAATGATGTATGACTTGTGCAGCACAAGTTCACCACTGACAATGCATCTTTTCCTGGAAAGCATCACTTTTCCAGGAAGTTCAACACTGCTTTTTCATTGGATCTTTAAATCAATCTATTGATTTCACTGAGACAATACAATACATGCTACCTCACCTACTTTCTTGGCCAAAAAATATACATTTAATGTAATACTGTGCTTCATAAAACAGTTTTAAAAATGCTCTAAAACACCAGCCATATTGTACATTATAAATGAACAAAAGGCAAAAGTAATGGGAATAAAATGGGCTATTCAATAAAAGCCTGTCTGGAAAAATGTGTTCCAAAGCATAAATTAAAACATGATTGATTTCTAATGGAGAAACCCTCATTGACCGTATTGACCGAAGGGCCATAAAACTGTCTGGTCAATACGAGACTAATTCACAGATGATAAAAAACAATGATATATGGGAACAGAGACACCAATGACTCCTGGGATGGCACCATGGACATATACAATCTGTGTGTGTTTGTGTGTGTGTGTGTGTGTGTGTGTGTGTGTTAAGATGGATAGTACCTTGAAGTCACTTGCTCCGCGCAGGAACTCGCAGTTGTAGCGCTAAACGTGCCAGGCCAGACCTGGTGTTAATACAAAGACTAGAGCCAATTCATCTTCACTGACACTCACCCAATAGCACAGTAAATTACAGAGCGAGGGAGGGGGTGGGGGTGTTAAAAGATAGAGAGAGAAAGCGAGAGATAGAGACGAGGGAGGAGACAGAGCTGGTAGAGAGAAAGAGAGAAAGACGAGGGATGTTGCAGAAAGTGGAGAGACGATACGCATGCATAAAGTTCACACAGCAACTCATAATGAATGCAACAGAATGCGTTTAAATTCATATATCATCAATATTAGAGGCAACGGAGGAGTGCAGGGATTTAATCATGCCTCCTGGATACTAAATAAACCAATATTCCTGTAGCTAAGGGATGAATACATCTGATAGAGGGATGCTGGGTGAGACTATAATAGCCAGGCAGAAAGGTTAAAAAAGACACTTTCTTGCTCCAAACCACTGCCAGTAATCATTTTTCATAACACGTATTTCCTGCATCATTGATGGAACAGAACCGGCCATAAAAGTCGCCTTGGCAGGAGGTGCTGGCATTAACAATGGATCCTCACGCCAGAAGGCCTCTTTTGCCAGACATATAAACAGCCCGAAAAAGTGGACACATCCCTTGGAGGACCAAATAAATCAAGCTCACCTTGCGTTCTTATCTGGTGTTAAAAACCTCTTCCCTCTCAATCAGTGAGCAAAGTCTCAAAGGAGCTGCCTAAGGAGCTTGGGGCAAGTCACAGTCCATACTCTGTTGTTTATAGAATTCACCCAACTTTTATAAACTCTCACAGCCAATGAGTGTATCATTTCTAACACCTTGTGCAGTATATGCTTGAACTTTTTTTGGTGCTGGAATACCACTGTAATTCAAGGTTCATCTTTTTCCTAAAAGCTAGGGATCTCTACCCATGATCAGAGGTGTTAGCTGTGCTCTCCGCAAGTGGTGCAGAGTGCAGTGCGGAGGCAAAGTTAGTGATTTACACAAAAAAAAAAAAGGCAAATGAGAGCATGAACCCGATCATCATGAAGGGTGCAGGATAAATGTCCTTTTCATCCATCGCAGATTGCTTTCAGGTTACATCACAGACAGCTGTCATTTCATCTGTTGCACACTGAAAGGTCATTGAAAATCAAAGTCAAAGTTGAAACAGATCGAATTTTGAGTGCAGCGAAGGGGACATAAAATCTGAGTGCTGCCATGAGGATTGTCATCTCCACTCTCTCCATGGGGAGGCAACAGCTCAATTAGATACAAATAAATTCCCCTGATGATCATGTGTTGAGAGAATAGACTGGACAAAATAACAGACGTAGCCAGCATTTTGGCCGTGGCTTTCTTGGTTTGGAGCCAGAAGTGACCATGTTTGGATGAGAGGGTGGAGCTTTGAAGGAGTGAGGGGTGGATCTGACTCACAGACGATGGTTACACATCGTACACATGGTTGCACAGTTGTCATGAATGGGGAAACTAGCTTAACAGACCAAAATAACTTTTTCTACCAGGCTTTAAAAATGTTTATTTCTGCTGTAAAGTTGGGTATTTTAGCAATGGGGGCCTACGGGGATTGACTTGGTTCTGTAGCCAGTCTCAAGTGGTCATTCAAGGTATTACAGTTTTGGGCACTTCCACACTGGTTTCATTTTCCAGCCCCAGAGGTTGCTGCTTGGTAGAGAACCTGAAGGCCCTGATACACCAGGCTGACAGCTGGCCAATGGGCAATGTCGCGTCATAGGTGAGCGTCTGTAGCCCTGGTTTTGGCCCTTGTGTGTTGCGCACTGTCACTGGCTTAATTTTGAGTGGCGGAGTCTGTGGGTGAGAGAAATCACTCTAATTGGCTGTTCAGCTTCAAATCAACGCATGAGACAGAAACGGAAGTAAGCAAAGTCAGCAACTAAACAGGGCTCTTCTCATTTTTCATCATCATCTCATGAATACATGAATATTTTCATAACAACATGGCCATCTGAAATGAAGCCACTGAAGAGGGCCCATTTATGATCAGCGTTAGATATGGGGAGAGACGGAGCCTTCTGTATGTACTCTGTGTTCGTTTTGTCTGGATTTGTGCATGTTTTCTGAAAGCCTACAGCTTACAGATGAAACGGAGCAGTACCACCAGAGATCATGGAGGCAGTGTAGTGTAGTTCAAGCGAGATACAATCGTAAGAGACAATGAAGACATTTAAAAAATGGTGTAATTAAACTAATTGGTAATATATGATAAAATATGGTAATATGTAATGAGAATAGTGAAAATAATTCTCCATCCACATGTTGAGATGTACATAATGGCTGGATGGACCACTGCAATCTACAGCGTTGCCTCTAGTGGCTATATCGATGCCATCATAAAGCATGCATGGAAGTACCAGGTTAGTGACATTTACTACCTTTGAAACTGATATATCTATTTTTGTTCGTAAAGGGGATATAAATAAGTCTAAAGAATTGCGCCAGAGTGGTGTGAAAATGGTGATCAGACGCTGCTTTTTTCAACGTGTGTACAGCTCTAGGTCTTACGATTTCCTTTTTTAAATAACGAATATGGACTACCGCCACCTGCTGGTAGGAGAGTTATTTCCTTATACGCAGGCACAGAACATTCATGCTAGCTAGCTGTCGGCTTAAGTCTTTGAGGTGTGTTTAAGTGCAACTTTCTGGCTGAGACATAAGTAATGTGAGGCAACACAACTGTAAGCCGTTGTCGCCACTAGTTCTTTGAAGTTGGTTTGGTGTCTGGGCCTTAAGGATGGTCTATGAAAGTGAGGGTGAGTTCTATAATGAGTAGTTAAGTCCAAAATTTGATACCATATATTTGAAAATTCCTAGAAAGGTGCTGAAATGTGTTTTTCTTTTTATTTAACCTTTATTTATCTGGGAAGTTTTTTAAGATACATTATCTCTTTTACGGGGAAGACCTGCTCAAATAAGTATCACATACAAACACAGATCATTAACTGACAGCAATCACATATAGCACAACAAAACTAAGTAGATTGTAAAATTAATCCATTTTAGCTATTTTCGACAGTGCTGTTTTTTTCTATATTTGGTAAAAAGTGTCCGCTGTTGAAAAGTGTCCTTGAGCCTGGCACTAAATTCTCAGCAGCTGAAAGGTTACATCACCGTGGCTCACCCGTGTCACTGACCTCTGCACTCTGGAGAGGAGCGGGCAGGACTAATTAGAGGACTAATTACCCCTTTGGGATAAAACACACACACAGAGCCATCATGCTGTTATAAAAGCAGATGTTCTTTCTACCACAAAACGTCCTTCAACAGTTACAAACAACAAAATCAAACTTTTATGTGGAACGGCATATTGCACCTTCACTGCTATTCCAGTCATTCTAGCCAATCATGTTTCATAACTACCACTGAAGAGTGTGTCCTATATAGCCAGCACTGGCAGCAGCTATTGGCAGCTGAAATAGATTTCTGTTTGCCAGGAAGTACATTCAAGACAAATGAAGCCAGCACAAGCGCCCACGTTTGGAGAGGACTCATGTTCAGGTTGTATTTGTGTGTGTTGGGCAGCTGACCAGTCTAGTGTTTTAATTGGCCTGTGCAAAGCCACAGAGCTGGTGACAGACAGTGATGTGTGCAAACTCAGGAGAGTGTACAGGTAGGTACTGCTGATCAGTAAACAGAAAGGCTGGATGACATGACCTTAAATCCTTGAATTATGATGTTTTGTAAAAAACATTATGGGAACGTATTTCTTTTGTATGAATATATGCCAGTTCAGTTTATTTATTTGTCCTGATTAATTACAATACAACAAGTTTGATATTTTGGACTCTGGGCTTCCAATTAGATTTAATTGTTTTTTGTGCAATACTCAATTTATCGTACAGGATACGACATGTTTATCTATTGAAAATTTAATATATAAGCACATTAGGATCAGGAAAAGACTCATAATATTAAAAAAATCACCTTACAAAGTTGATATGCTGAACTTGTTAGCAAACATTTCCTTATTTGCCCAATATTTGACACTGGACATGTAATGTAAAGTGGATATATTTGACTTTTTTGCTAAAAGTTGCCTTTAACTTTATGCTTTCCACACGGACGGTTGCACATACATGAGCTCTTGCAGAATTGTGACGAGGATCCTCCATACTCCGTGCAAGTTTTTATTACTGGCTAACCGATATTCTCCCAAACTGTAGGGGGCAGTGTAGACACTCACAAACCTCCCACATGCGTCAAGCATTATCTAACATCAGGCGGTACAGGTGCAGGACACCATGCCAAATGCTCCATAGAGATGAGGGGAACTGCAAAGTAGGTCGGAATTCTCCGAGTTCATCACTACAAGTGGTACCTTAAACGAGGGATGTCTCTATCAAGTTTTTTTTAGCCCCGATATCCTGATATGAGTCCTATAATATTGGGAATCTGACAATTAAATATGTTTCTTGCATATTGAAATAACAGGTGTACCTTGCTAAATTTGGAACTCCTTATATTTGTCATATGGTGATTGAACCAAATACTAGAGGTCCTGGCTCAAGGTTATTAGTTGATTATGTTCAGTTAGGGATAGCGTATATGAAGCAAAGTTTGACGAGAAGAATGCAACTTCTGAAACTGAAGTGACATGGTTGACTAGCTAGAAAGGCCCAGACACACCAAGGCGGTGGTCAGTGGTTGGTCAATATTGGGCTGTTTGTGAGCGCCTGTCGCCCTAGTTGGTGCAGGTTGCCTCTTGTTGGCCCCCGTCGGGTTTTTTTGGCCAATTCAGCATGTTGAATCGGCTTCAGCGACAACAGAGCCAGTCAGTGAATTGAATCACTCTGATTGGCAGTTCAGCTCAGTGCATGAAAAGAGAAACTGAAGTGAGGAAAGTAAACAAACCGCTAAAGTCAAGAGGGATCAAGACCAAAACAAACTTGTTACATTAAGGTAACATTATTTTTCTTCAGCCACTGAGCTCTTTAGCAGAAACATTTTGTGATTGTTTGTGTTATTGTTCACTGGAGCACAGTAAATATGCTTTGTTCTTTCGACACTGGATTGTGTTGGTAATGTGCTAACAGACTAACTAGTGTCAAGATGGTCTTCTGGTTTCCATTTTTGAATGACAATTACAGTCTGCTGGCACGTGCTGGTGTGGAAAGTTACTTCCTCTCATGCAGGCACAGAATGTACGTGCTGCTTAGCTGTCGGTTGTGGTCTTTGTGGTGTGTTTATGTGCAACTTTTTGGCCAAGACACAGGTGACATGAGGTGATGCAACAGTCAGCTTTTGTTTTTGTCTGGGCCTGAAGACGTATCACTCTGTTGGAGTTGTTAAAACTACAAAAACACTTGTGGTTGTGCAGCAGTGTTAGAGAGCAGAGTTTCTTCCCTCACAAATGATCTTTGACCGAGTACAGATACCAGCTGCGGGGACAGACAACAGACAAGTTTAATGTTGGCCTGAAGTCACTGCTGTGATTTATGTTAATTAGCAACAGCTGATTTGATCTGCTGCCGGCGACCTTGGTCATTTTATCCCGTGAAAGTGTCAACGCTGGCTGAAAATGAGAAGCTGCCACCTGAATGTTATGAATATTGCTCTTTGCTAGCGCCAAAGCAAGAGGAGAGATAACAGATTTGAAAATATATTTGTTAGCCTCAGAGACTATTATTACAACTCCATGTATTTTGCCAACCTTGGTGTGAGACCTCGGAGTCAGTCGCCCCTGTGCGCCCAGATTTTTCACATTCACACACTGTCATCAGCAGCAAAATGCTGCACTGTAGAGCCAAGTGATTCACATGCTCATTAACAGCACAATGTGTGTGTGTCAACTATGATTCAGCCCATGTAAGGAAGCAGCCAAGTAATTATATGCTGTGTCCAAACAAACACACAGACCCCCCTACCAGTGCCTATCCCCCTTCCACACCCCTTTACTCCCCCACCCTCCCTCTGTCTGTCTCCAAAATTATCACTGGTGTCTTCCAAAGAAAACATTTGTGCTTTCTCACAATGACTTCCACGAATAAACACACACACACACACACGCACGCGCACACACACACACACACACACACACACACACACACACACACATACTTGGAAGACACTGCAGTGACTTGCATTTATTTCTTAGGTATTTACTAGAGCTGTAAGGATACATCGATGGATCGATATATCAATTCAGTGATTAACTATGCAATATCATCAGTGCAGAGTGGGAACATATATCCTAATTTTTAAGATATGCCTTTAGTTTAAAATTTCCATGGCACGTGTCCTTTGTCACTAGCACACCTCCTTCCTAAACATTCAAACAATGCTATCAGCCTTGTGCCAGGCAGATAATGGTGAGCAGCAAGAAAAAGACCAAAAGGATATTTACAGATATCGACTCATATCCATTGCAGGCCCCTGATTTGAATCATAGCGAATTTGTATCATGGCAGACTTTGTGATATCAGCAAATATCGTATTGTTCTCCAAACAGTTATTAATCTAATTGTGATTAAACTTGTGGTTTTCACGCCTATAGAATTCACCTTAACCTTAACCATAATCCCAATATTCACCCTAAAATCTACTTGGCATTCAGACGCAAACTGAGTAAGTCTACATGTGGCCGACTAACTTACTATCTATGGACTGCAGACCAGTTTTGGTGGTGTGGTATGTCATGTTTCAGTAAATGTTACAACATAAAAAATGTGTTTTCAGTTTAACTACAAACATAAGAAGACAGAAAGTATTCACCTATCTTTAAGGGGTTACATTTTGATCTTGAGCCCACAGCTGATATTCTACATGATTTGTTTACCTGAGCGCACAGCTGACAGGTACAGTGGTTTGTTTACATGACATAACAGAATTGCATATTTAACAGATTCAGTGAGGACGGAGAGACGCTTGCTTGCTTGCTGTTAGGACACAGTGTTCAGCCTCCATATTCTCAGGGGGAAATATTTTTACTAAACATTATGACCGGAGAGATTTAAGTATGTCGGACTTAAACGGATTTTCCTGATAAATAAAAATGGATAACGGAAACCGTGAGGACAGCAGAGCTGATGTTAAAGCTGCTTACGGTGTGTTTGAGAGAAACAGAGAGAGGGGAAGCGAAGGTGGTCTATTGCATAATGTTTCTGTATGTCATGAAGAGCTTACTCAGACTGCTGCTTTGTCACTTATTAACCTCTGCGCCTGAAACTCGCAATATTTTTTAACAAGCTTACCCAGACCGCCCGACACTGGTTGTGGGTCAACCTGCGCATCACTACTTAGCAGGTCTTAAATGGCATATCCGGCTTGCTGGAAGATATAGCCGTGTGTTGAGGAGAGAGCGCATCTTCAGAGACCGACATAACATGCTCAGAGAGTGACAAAAAATGGGTTATCAGCTGTTTCCGACTGCCAAGACATTCACTAACACTGCTTTCTCCATGGTATACCTCAGGGCGGCTGTATTTCCTTATATGGAGAAATGGGGGCGTGGCAGTATGCTGATTGCAAATAGCAGTCAATTTAGAGTAATTCTGATTCACTAAAATACAAACAAAAATGGCCAGTGTGCATGTGTCATGAATCCAATGGTAAATTTGTGTGTGCACTTATGTTGTGCACATATTAAGAACATTTCTACGCACATATAAGCGAACAATGTGAGCAATACAAGACCACACACTCTAAAACATGTGCACAGACATATGCACAAATATACTCTACACACGCACACACACAAAGACAGCCGTTACGAGAGCTGCCACAGGGAATAGAATGAAAATGAAAGCCGAGCGAGGGCGACGTGAGGAGAGGGGAAAAAAAAGGAAAAGAGGTGAAAAAAATCGAGGGAGGAGAAAAGCCCATGTGGCAGAGGGAGATTCTCATCTTCACTGAAATCAGCTGATCCCTCCCACCCTCTTTCCCTCCCTCCACTGCCACAGCTTCCCTTCTTGCATCTCTGCCTTGTCCATCTCCTTTCCTGTCCTCTGCCTCCCTCCTACCTTTATCCTTTTTTCAACCAACCTCTTCTCCATTTCTCCCACCACCTCCCTCTATCTCTCTTCTTACTTTCTCCTTGCCCTCCCCTCCCTACCCTCCAACTCCTACTCCCTCTTTTCCCTCTCTCTGTCTCTCTTGGCTTTCACTCTTTCGTATTATCACTCTCTCTGTATTCCACCCCCCCTTATCCTCTCTCTGTCACAGTGGGAGAGCTGCAGGCAGACAGAGGCAGCATACACTAATGTTACTATATTTGACAAGACACACACACACATATTCTCCTGCCACATGCACGACTGAACACACATAGGAAAGAGAAGAAGGGGAGGTGGGGGGCACACGCACACACACACACACGCGCACGCACACACACACACACACACAAACACTGCCGGAAAGACAGCCCTCAAGAGTACATGCGTGGATAAACACAACGCACACACTCCGACGCGTGCTGAGTGCAGGAATCACAAACATAGCGACACACAGAAGGGCAAGCGCGTGACGCCAGCAACCTAACAGCGCTGTCTCTCTTTCTCTATCTCCCTCTCTCTCTCTCTCTCTCTCTCTCTCACACACACACACACACACGCCGTCTCTCTTTTTTCACACACACTCACGCCTCTCAGACGCACACGGCAGCGCGCAAGCCAGCGAACAGGACGGCGCTGGACGTATCATTCATATAGGGAATAGATCCGAAGAAAAGGATTAACTATCTCCATCCCTTTCCCTCCACGGACCTCATCCTCTCTTCCCTCCTCTTGTGTCTCTAAGCCTCTCTTCACCTCATTTTTTTTTCTACAATCCCTCATTTTTTTCTCCACACAATCCCTCCTTTTTCACAATTTATTGGTGGGTTGAAGGGAGGCAAGGGGGGGATTGTCTCTATACAGAAAGGAGGATTATTCTCATTCATTTGACCAGGATCTTGAATGTATGGATTTCTTTTAACTGAAGGGGTTTTTCTTTTTTGGAGATTTTTGATCTTTTTTTATATTTCTTTTTTTCTTTTTTTTTTGTGAGGATGGCTGATGGCAGAGAGCTATAAGGCTGTTGCTGTCTGAGATATTTGGTCAAAAGGTAAGTGTGTTTGTGGTGTTAGTTCTCCTCTCCTCACTCACTCACACTCACATACACTTCATTTCAACGTAACTGCTCCTCAGCTTATTTTACGACTGGAATTAATATATAATAGCACTATGTCTCTCCCAAAGTGGACTGCAGATGAGGACCCCCCCCTGTAAACAAATGGTCATTTTGGAGGGGTGCATGCTGTGAAGAGGTGGATGCTGAAATTGTCAGCCCCTAACCTGTTTCCTGGATACACACAACATGCACATTCATTGGAATTTTTAGGGCTGTGGTTGTGGGGCAAAGCTTGCGGGGTGGGCAGTAGGTGAGGGCATCTGAGGTTTATTCACACACACGCATGGGTGTATCGTTAGTTATTCATATTTCACAGCTAAATGTCAAAGAAGTACATAGATAAAGACAGGCAGCACTAAACCACAGACCTTAAAAGAAACAACACAGCTCTAATATTTAAAAACAACAACATACCCTGCAGGGCATAAACAGTAAATGCTCTAAACATACAGTATGATGGATATTAGGGAACGGTATGAGGCATTGCTATTTTATACTGCTGCCACAAGCTACTTAAGAGAAACTTAAGTCTTATGGTAACTCTTTATCTGCTTGTACCGAACCTCTCTGCTGAGATCTAACCCAGCTGAGGTGAATATACGGCAAATATATTGAGATATATTTTTTTGCATGGCTACTGTAGCAGATGTACCACCCTTAGGTGTTTAAAAATTGCATGAGGTTGTCAAACATGGCAGCCCATGTATTCCAGTAAAAGCTGCTCAGCCAGCGAAAATGTCACAAAAAAATAAATAAATGAACGAATACAAAAAGTTTTAGCCGCTTCCTGCTTCCATGCCAATTACATAATAATGACCATACAGACATTCCCATCATATATTTGCCTGGAAACATAAAATATTGGAACGTTTTCAATCCACATGATTTTTAGGAACAAAAACATCTCTCAACCCTGAGGCGTCATGTGACTTGCAGGTCTAGCTACAGCCACCACATGATAACTGCTGCACATCAGAGTACTACTGTATCTCTGGGGGATTTTGTCAGTGTGGATATTTGCTAATATACTAGATATCTTCTGTTATACTTTCATTACAGCATGATTAATATCCTGTCATATGCCCATTTTTTCTTATGAGCTTGATGTAACCCATGTAGACAACTTTATAGACAAACAAACCATGCAGGATTGTTGGCTATTGATGGTAACGCTCTCCACTGTGTCTCTTGGATGCCTGCTGCTTATGATCAGGCACCTGGTCACCACCTTTCAAAAAAGCCCCGACCTCACCTGAGTGCTGTGAGGGTACACACCCATAAACATCCCAAACACAGAAAACAAGAGGAAAATAAGCAAATCCAGGCAGAGGGCAGAGTATCTGCAGAAAAATACAACACCACTCTCTTCTTATGAGTGATGATTGAGAGGGATTACCTCTGTATAAGTCTAAAATATCATTTTTAGGTACATCCTGCATTGTATATCTTGATCTCAAAGAAAGCTTCTGTTACAAATCTAAATGATGAATACACAGTGTTATTTGGCTGCCTTCCGTCTCTGACCTTCACGCTATCTTACATAATCATAATCAAGCTGAAGCCCCTTGATGGGTTCTTTTATACGGTGTCCTGTTGATTCTCAGCCTGATGCCACTGCTTTTTTGCATGCTGTAAAACCACTTTACAGACTCTAATCTTGTTTTACAAAGGTGTGATATAAGAGTGATTAACTTTGAAGAGCTGCAGTGTGATTATACGATAATGCAGTGGGTGTGAGGCACTCCCCTCTGATATCCTCAAGGCTCTCTACATTAGCTTCCAATTAACGGGAATTGTCTGAATGTCCTCCAAGTAATGAAGATGCAACATAAACCCGGAGAAAACAATACTGATCACTAACCAGCTCCATGCTTAGTGCTGTAGATTGACACGTGGACTCAATACAAGACTAACACCTCTGACTAGTCTGACAATTCCTGCAAAACTGCTCATCGGATCATGCCGCAGACGTGTGAACACTGTCGGTGATATTATTCATGTGCTTAAACAAAACAAATGGCAAATCTTAAAACCATGTACATATCCAAAATACTCCCAAATACTGGATTATTGTTGGGTTGGTGTTCCAGAGAAAAGTATCACTGCAGTACTCCCTGTTAAGTTAAGAGCATGGTACAGGACTAGAACACTGGCTATGTACATTTAGGTAAACTATCTTAATACAAATAATAATTTAAAATATGCATGATAATATGGTATACAATTCAAAATGACAAAATGTGACCTGCATGGTATGCATGTACGTGTATGCTTGAACAAAACGTGTGTGTTTATGTACACCATGTGTCCGCATACCCACATGCATGTGTAATTATATATCTGTACATATTTTTTGCACCATGTGCCTGTCAACACATATGAGGCTCTATTTGTCAAGCTTTCTGCATGTGCTTAAGTGTGTGTGTGTGTGTGTGTGTGTGTCCAGTGTATGTGTGTTATGTTGCCCCAATCTCTCTGCTCTCCTGTGTAAGAAAGCCATTAAAAATTGATTTAGAGGAGCTTGGCTGCATCTCTGTGCCTTTGTTAGCAACCCCGCCGTTACACAGACAGACACACCTACACAGACACACACTCGTGGAAATACATGAACATACAACAGCAGATGTGCACTGAACCTTGTCAGTTATCTGACTCATTTTAGAGTTGGTTGCTTTTTATTTCTTCTTCCTCTCCATTGTAGGATTTAGTTTGTTTTGTAAAATAATCTGACATTGATGTATCCCTTAAACCCCAGCCAACTGCCAAAGGCTAACGTTTGTGTGTGTGCGTGTGTGTGTGTTGGTGAGGGAGTAAAGGGTAGAGCTGAAGGTGAGTGATTGGGCTGTGTGTTTACAGCTGTGATGCCACTCATTCAGGGGCCACACACAGACGTTCAAACATTCATACTGCTGCACACACACACACACACACACACACACACACACACACACACACACACACACACACATGCCTTCACACATGAACAGACGTCCTCTAGAGTGCAGATGTATTTCAATTTGGAGGCAAATTTGACACAATTCCAGCCATATTGATTAAAAAACTATTAGTCAAGCCATGTAGGCACGTCACAAGGATGATGAAATACTCTGAAAAATGGGCTAAATTGGGCAAATCGGGCAAAGATGTGCACACATACGCACAAACACACACACACACTCCTTCACCAGGCACTGCAGGATCTAAGCTTTTCTGTCAGGGTATTTCAGTTGTACTGATGTAGATGCCTGCTGTAGCACCAACACAAAGATAAATGGCTAAGTGTTGTACATTTTCCAGCTGTTGTGTATTCGTTATCTATCTGAAGTTATCTTGCTTACACTCTTAGTTTTACTTTAAAACACGTGTTTGGCTGTTAATCAGTACCTGATACTGTTAAGGTATCAACTGAAGTAAGCCCATACCAAGTAATATCGAAACTTCTTCCATTCAAATGATACCTACATATGATCCCTTTTGTTCTCAACCTAGCATGAAATAACTGTTCGTATGATTTTGCTTGCAGCCAAGTGTTCTTAGATTTAATGCAGTGTATCCTCATTCATACTGTGACCTAAGAACTGGACAAAGGCAGAAAATTAAGATTTAAAATGACTCAAAGTTCACTCAAAGTTCACACCGCTCTGAACTCAAGTCTTCTGAGGGAAAGTCCTGTGTTTTGTTACCCATCCACCACCTCAACCTGTCTCCTTACGGGGCATCAGCGCACTGGTCATGAGATCGCAACCTTCCCAAATATGTGGGCTGTACACAAATTACTGGCTCATGATCACGTGGGATATGTACAAATTTTGGTGGGTTACTTTTTGCAGCAAAACTCTTCAACAGTGCACAACAACAGCCTGTTTAATGTGACGCGATTGGCCCACAACCACAGCAGCTACAACCCATACAGTCTGTGGTGTTGTGAAATCAAGTGTGTTTTATTTGACGAAGTTCAGCGTGCCAAAATGCCACCAAAATATTTGAAAGTATGGCAATACTATATACCTGTATTACCTGGTGGCGTTTTATGCAACTGAATGCTCCCTTAACATGGTGCATATCGAATGTAATCGGAAAAAAAAGGTCTCAAAGTAAGCCCTTTATTGGTATTGGTATTGGTACCGCTTTCAGGGTACAGGTTTTGGAACTAGTATCCTATTTTCTAACCTATACTCAGCTCTAGGTAGATGTGACATGATGGGAAAGTTTGAACTGTAGAAGGCAAAATACAAATTTGTCCACCTACCATAGACATAGACATACAATCAACACATACCTACAGAATTCATGCTTATATTCTCTTTTCCACTTTGTACTAGAGAGAGGTGATCACAGTAAGGTTGCCTGTACTAGAAATGGATGTTGCTAGATCACAAAATAAACACTTGTCAAGCGTGAATAAAAATTAGAACATGGCTGTGCCTTTCTTCATCTCGCTTCCTCCCTATCAACAATCTCTCCCTGCATCATAAACATGAGAGAGAAAACACAAACAGCCCAAGTTGGCCAATCACAGTTGGTGGTCTCTACTTGTTATCTCAGCCCCCAGGTGTGCGGTTAAATTTCTGAGGAAATGCACGTCGGAGGCTCCGTGTGACGCCTCGGCAACACCCTGCAGAGTATAAATCCGGCTTAAGTGCGGACAGGAAACAGTTAGTGCAATAAACAGAGTGAAAAAATAGGACAGAAAGAAGAGAGGAGAGAGGAGCCCAGAGGAGCGCAAAGGAGAGGAGGAGGTGTTACATGATTCCCACAACATGCAGGCCTCATTGGCTCCCGAGTATTTACACGTGTGTGCGTGTAAATGTGTACATGGGTGCATGTGTTGATTTTGGCTGCCCCCGTGTCCGGGTCAAATTGGTAAAAAAAGCTTTCTGAGAATAGCCTGACGGACAGGATTGTCACCACAGCACCCGTTCAACATGATGGGAAGTGATGGGCGCACTGTAACATGTGGGTGCAGAGGTGACCTTCTGCTGTACCTCCAATACATCATTTATGGGACAGCTCCAGCATGATTGAGCACATCATGAAAGTTTAAACATGTGTATTGATAATTTTTTTTTCTTAGTTAAATGTTATTTCTGCCCCTTTCTTTCTTACCCACTCCCGTTCATTTCCACAACACAATGAGAAACAAACCATAAACAACGAGCTGTAAATGAGCTATAAACCTGATATAAACTACATTTACAATTTTGTATCAATGCAGACATTCGATACGACTGAATGACTTCGCTTTTCGCTCATAAAGTAACACTCTGCTTCGCAGCCAAACTGTTTCCCTCCCCAAAATAATTCAAAATAAACAAACACAAGGCCGTGAATCATTTGACAAATGGCCAACATGCAAAACAAGGCAACACTTGCAGTCCCAGAGCTGAAACAGGAATTAAAGATTGATTTAACACAGCTTGAAACTGCAGCAGAAATGTTTAATTAAATAAACAACTATGACAAAGGGAAAAAAAAGCATTTATCTCAGTGTGTGAAAAATGCTTTGATATTTCTACAGTGTGAATATGATGTATGGAAATCAGCGAAAACTGTTATCACACTGGAACCATCTGTTAATGTCATTTCTGCTCTAGCTTATACATATGTGCATGATATGTTTCAAACAAGAGGTTACCTCCAGCTCTAGAGGAGAAACAAAAAAGGGAGAAAAAAGGGAGGCCAATACTGAAGTAAGTTCTTTCTACTGGCCTGCAGGGGGCGACTCCAGTGGTTGCAAAAAGAAGTCCAATTGTATAAAACTCGAGGAGAAAATGAATTACTTCTCACTTGATTCACTACCTCAGTGAACATTTTCCTACTAAATTTTTGGTCTTTATCGCTAGTTTCAAGTCTTCAATACAGCATGATGTTCATTTTGTGAATCGCGTCCCATCAATCACAAGGTCTTAGTCCCAGCTCGTCAAATACCGATGCTTGGTCAACATATAATGTGGTCAGAAACCCTCCTGCTCTCATGCTCCTTACGTGCATTGTGTCTTTTCAAAATAAGCTTCCATTTTAACAGGAAATGTAATGCATACAGCTTCTTTTCAAAATAAACTTACAACATAGGTAAAAAAAAAATGTGTTTTTAGGTTTAATTCCTATGTTAAGGCAACAAAAGTCCATGGCTAGGTTGAGAGAAAAACATGTTGGCTTAAAATAGGTACTGTTGGAGCCCTAATATAGTTTATTCTTTAGTTAATTTTATTCTTATCTTAACACAAGGTCAATATAAATCTACACATGCAGTTATTAAACTGAACATAGCGTGGAGCATTCATGTGTGAAGGGCATATTAAGTAAAGTCTTATGGAAGCATGTTGAAAAGCATTAAGTATTGGAATGTAAAACTGAATTTGCTGAACAGAATAGTGATTAAATATGAACAATGCTGTCGCCCTTCTGTGTTATGGTGAGCATGTGTATATTGTATTGAGAATAAATGGATGGAAAAAAACCTGGACATTGGTTTATTGTTTGCCCAGAACATGTGTCCCAAACAAGTTCACCCATTCGCCCTACAGTGGCTTGTTTAGACATTTTATTTTGTTAAAAAGTCACTAAAAGTACGTTTGTTACTAATGTAATGTAATGTCACACGACATACTTCACTAGCATACTATGCTACACATCCTAGCACGCTATGTTGTTACTGAAATAACTTCATTGACTTTTGGTTTTACATGGAACACGAACAGTAGGTTTTGTGTCATTCGACGGATTAACACAGATTCATCTGCATACATTCCCTAGACCGTGGTGTGACAATCAGTAAAGTATCCCTTTAAATCGACGATAGAGCAGAATATGATTTAGGGCGTGGCTACCCTGTGATTGACAAGTCGTTACCACACATACCACCCCTCACTCCTTCGCAGCTCCATCCTCTCATCCAAATATGGTAATTTCTGGCTCCAAAAAACCAAGATGGCAACAGCCAAAATGCCAAACTCGAGGCTTCAGAACAGTAATCCACAAGCCAAAGGCTGACATCACTGGCTATGTCTGTTTCTTTTATACAGTCTATGGTTTTAAACAAAAAAAACTCCACAGTGCTACCATTTCAGTCTTGAAATGAATTCTCAGCACTGAGCAAACTGAAAAAAGAAAACATATACAGCAAGAAATCTGTAGCAGCGAGAGTAATCTTCCCAGATCTGTCTCAAGTTTCTTTCATTTCTCATCTGCGCTTCTGAATTCTTCAAATGAAGCTCATGTGCTCATTTAAAAAGAACAACACAAATTTCCCAGCAGAGCCCGGCTAATGTGACTTTAATCACACGCAGGAAATCCATCTGCCGAATATCCTCGGTACACGCCTCTGTTCCTTTGTCAAGGAGAGGAGAGGAGAGGAGCCAGAGAGGGAGAGATGGAATGCGAGAGAGAGGAAGCAGGGAAGGGAATACTGAAAGATGAAGGTCATAAAGGAAGATAGAAAAGCCCAGGAAGAGATGATGGAGAGGAGAGGAGCACGTGTAATATGCAGAGGGAATATAAAGAAAGAGGGGGGAGAGCTGCGAGATTAGACAAGTGTTTTATATTTTGTTCAGTGTCTGGCAGGTACTAATAGCAATAATGATAACACAAATAGCACCACTGGGGCGCACATACACAAGCCCGCACTCAACACACTGAAACACTGGAGAGGTTGTGGAGGGGAATTTTAATGTCCTCCCTGTTTACCCACAGCACTCATTTTCACCTCCCTCCTCTTCTGGCATTTCCTGCCTTGCCTATATTTTCTTTTTATCTTCTCGTGTCTCTTCTCTATACCTTCTTTCCTCCTGGTCGGTCACCCTGTCTCCTATTTCACCTCGCCCCCCGCTTTCCTCTCACCTCTTGTTTCCACACTCATATATAACCAGTTGTAAATAACTCACTGACACCCTCAACAGATTTACGGGTGTTAATTTTGGAAGTGACCTGCTGTCTATCTTCAGATCCATCTATCATGTTTTCATTTTTTTCCCCGTCACACATCCACTTTATCCTCCCACTACTTTAGATCAGTTTTCGATCACCTTTTTAAGACGGTACAGGTGCTAATTTACATAATTGCTGCACAGGCATCCACAAATGGGTGTAAACACATGCAAAATTTCCCCTGCATTTAACTTTAAGGCAAAATGAGCCGTGCAGGAAAAAGCCTGCTTGTGTCTCCCCCACAAACAAGCTAACCATTGAACAACAGCCTAATTTGATTAGCGCGATATTTCACACACTGCTGATTGGGTTTTGATGATACTTTGGGAAAAGACGCATCTCACAGCAGCACTCCAGCATTTTCAAAATTACACTGATTGGCCCAGGGGGCGCGAGTCAACGGCGTGCATCAGTCATGTGGTACCGAGGTTCCAACGAGCTTTCTCCCATGGTAATTTCCCCACTCGTCAAACTTATTTTCACCGTAATGACTCAGCGGTGACAAGAACACTCATCTTTTTCAAAGCACATGGGATATGTTTCATTACACCGCTGTAATTGGGCTGGGTCATTCTTTTTTTCAACTTTATGTTATCAAGGGAAAAGTCCATCAATCACAAACTAATCGCAACCAGTCAGCCACCATATTAGTACAGGAAACAATATGACTGCAAACAAGGGAAAACCTATTATAACTATACAACAAACTATATCGTATGCAACAGCAACAAGGCTTGTTTCTTGTGCACCACAATTTTCTTTTAGAGGACTAAATCATAGACAAAAAGGTTGTCTGCAGGTTTTTGGACTATAGAGGTGTCTTATGAAACTTGCAGTCAAAAAGTCTGACGTGCAAAGTGTTGTGAAGTTGATTTCCTTCATTGGAAAAGTTGATTTTCTGAGATGGACCATTGGATTTAGAGGCGAAATGATTTATGGACGGCACAGTGGTGCAGTGGTTAGCATTGTCACCTCACAGCAAGAGAGGTCTTGGTTCAAGGGTTCTCGTGGGGGGTTTGAACCGCAGGGTGGGGGAGGCCTTCTGTGTGGAGTTTGCATGTTCTCCCTGTGTCAGCGGGCACTCCGGCTTCCTCCGACAGTCCAAAGACATGCAGGGTAATTGATGACTCTAAATTGCCCGTAGGTGTGAATGTGAGTGTGAATGGTTGTCTGTCTCTATGTGTCAGCCCCGTGATAGTCTGGTGATCTGTCCAGGGTGTACTCCACCTCTCGCCCAATGTCAGCCGGGATAGGCTCCAGCCCACCCGCGACCCCCACAAGGATAAGTGGTTCTGGAAAATGAATGAATGAATGAATAATTTATGGAATCCGTTGGGCACCATCATACCCAAAACATTATTATTTCAGGCACTAGATGAAATCTGGAAAAAACATATTTGTTGCTGTTTACGCAGGATTCAGTTTGGGTTTACTGTGACTGTGTTACCTTTACTTATTCAGCGAAGAGTTCAAAGACTGTCAGACTCTCACTGTCTCCTGCCTTGCCCGAGGGTAGTTTGGCAGTATTACACACACACAAACAGACGCAATGTCTCTCTTCGTTACTCTTCCCATTAATGCTTCCTCTGCCTTTTCACTCCATGTTCTGTTTTCGCTCCCTCCATATGTCTCTGTATTTCCAAGTTCATGCCTGTATCTCTCCACCTTTCCTCTCCCCCTCTCCTTCCTCCTCCTCCTCCTCCTCTTCCTCTCTCTTCCTCCCCTCTCTATCCCTGTGTCACTCTCGCTTTGTCTCCCTCTGTGTCAGTGTCTGTGCCAGACGGCAGCAGTAGGGGGTCTGTCTGTGGGAAAGGCAAACTGATTGTGTAAACTGCCAAAGACACACACATCTATTATTTATGCCTATGAAATTCCGGGGGGCTGTTTGGGATGCTTGGGTACACGCACATACGCACACATGCATGTGCACACCAGGGAGCATAGGTGCAAACACACGCACAGAAACACACTTTTAATGTATGCGAGGAAGCCTTTTTCGGTAACATGGAGGGTGTACACATACAGTGTCCCGCTGCTTTACCCTCTTTGCTGCTGGCGTACGGGTGTCTGTATGTGCACATTAGTTTGTGTAGCCGTGTGTGGCAACAACTTGATGTGAAATTGTCTCACAATCAAGAT
Source organism: Epinephelus moara (assembly GCF_006386435.1). Lineage (NCBI taxonomy): Eukaryota > Metazoa > Chordata > Actinopteri > Perciformes > Serranidae > Epinephelus > Epinephelus moara. The sequence goes on from NC_065528.1 coordinate 19,277,408, forward strand.
TTGCAAAAGTCTGGAGATGCAAATAGGAAGAAAATTGCTCTATTTCATTCATGCTCTTTATGTTCTATCTATCTATCTATCTATCTATCTATCTATCTATCTATCTATCTATCATCCATCCATCCATCCATCTACCTATCTATCCACGTACCTTCTTCCCTGCATACCTACCTACCTTCCTTCCTGCCCTCCTTTCTACCAACCTACATTCCTTCCTTCCTACTTACCTATCCACCTACCTACCTTCCTACCTACCTTTCTACCTTCCTTGCTGCTCTCCTTCCTACCTGCCTTCCTTTCTACTAACCCCACCTTCCTTCCTTCCTTCCTTCCTTCGTACTTACCTATCTACCTAACTACCTTCCTACCGACTTTTCTACATTCCTTACTACCTACCTATCTACCTACCTACCTACCTTACTACGTTCCTTCCTTCCTGCCCTCCTTCTTAACAACCTACCTTCCTTCCTTCCTACTTATCTATCTTCCTACCTACCTTTCTACCTTCCTTCCTTCATGCGCTCCTTCCTACCTTCCTTCCTTCCTGCCCTCCTTCCTACCAACCTACCTTCCTTCCTACTTGCCTATCTACCTACTTACCTTCCTTCCTACCTTTCTGCGTTCCTTCCTTTCTACCGATCTACCTACCTATCTGCCCATCTCCCTACCTATCTTCCTTCCCTCCTACCTACCTGCCTACCTACCTACTTACCTACCCACATACCTTCCTTCATTCCTTCCTTCCTGCATACATACCTACCTTTCTACCTTCCTTCTTTCCTGCCCTCCCTCCTACCAACATACCTTCCTTTCTACCTATCTATCTACCTACTTAGCTACTTATCTACCTACCTACCTACCTTTCTGCCTTCCATCCTTCCTACTTATCTGTCGGTCTGTCTGTCTCACTCGCCTTTTCTTCTCTTTCAGGTGTTTTGGTGCAGCTTTTTGCCATTGCCGCCCTAGTGGAGGCTGCAGGCATGGCGGCTTGACACCCCCATAGCCCCGCCCCTCCGACAGAGGAAGGCTGCAGAGCTCTGTGTCATGCCCCCTCACACACACACCCCTGGGGGCATCGGCCTGCCCCCACCCGGCTCCACCTCCCACCACCTGGCCAGACCAGGTGAGTCGACAAAAGCAGTTGAGAGTGATGGGAAGAAGAGGAGGGAAAAGTGCTCTGTTCATGCTCAACTGCTGCTCTATTTTATTTCCATCTATTGGTCTCCTAACTACACATGAAAGGAGGAGCGCTGTCTGTTTTGACAGCTGCTAATGTTAGCATGCCCAGACACACACACACACACGCACACAAAGGGTGAGGGCACTGAGCTTGCTGTGGCCATGTGCCAAGTCCTCCAGTGAAATGCCACATTACTGTATGTATTAATACAGCCAGCAGTCTGTGGAAACAAAACAATGTGGGTAGAGAATGATGGGGAATGATGGAGACCTGCAGGTTATTTGTCTGCCTTTTCTTTCTTTTCCTTTCTATTTTACCATCTTCGCCTCCCTATTCTGTTCTTTCCCCCCTCACACTCTTCTGTTCTTGTCCCTAATCTTTACTTTAATATCTCACTATCCCTTTATTTCCCCGTTTTACCTGTCTCTTCTTCCCTTGTCCTCTTATTTTCTGCCCACTTTGCTCCCCCCCTGCTCACAATCTCTCTGTCTTTCCCCTGTCTTATACCATGGGTACACTCAGTCAAAACAAAAATCCGTCGGAAGTCGGGTGGCATAGCAACAGATACGACAGCTCTGTGCATTTCTCGGTGCGCGTGTGTGTGTGTGTGTGTGGTGGATTAGACAGTGGAGTGGATGGATCCTACTCTCTGAGAGATTCCAGGCACTTCCTCAGCTAATAGGCAAACATGAAAGCTCCTTTTTTCTGCATTCCTTCTCTCTATTGTTGTAGAGCTAATATATGACACAAGCGTGCGCACATGAACACATGCTGCGATCCCTGCAGGAAATAAATGGCTTTACACAGACGAGCAAAAAAAGCAACCATAAAAAAGGGGGATCTTTGTCTTCCTGTTGGAGAGGTATTATTGTTCCAGAGGTGTCTGGCAAAAACGCCCCCACAAACTGCTGTGTAGCACCGAAGACACTAAATAACAGGGCAACGCTATCTGTCAGACCCTCCACACACCCACACAGCACCTCAGAGTCGATAGATATACCTCCCTTTGGGCCCTCCATCTCCATCCCACCGCCTCATACCTCTTCCTGTCTCTCCACCTGTCCTCTACCTTTTCTTCATCCTCCCATCCATCTCTGCATTAAATTCACTTCAATCTAACTGCATTATCTGTCTCAGTTTCCCCTCTCTTAGTGCATTTCATGAAGCTTTATCAACATAAATATTGTATTAACAGTATTGCTGAAGCCTTTTAGGAATACGAATTGAAAATGTTCTCTGCTAGTCAGTAAAAAATGTTCCGTCTCTTCCATGCAATTATGTTCTTGGCATGAATGTAACACAATACTGCCAGAAGAGTCTGTCTCATTCAGTTCTGTTCAATATTCTTTTTTGACACAAAATGTGCATGATCAATACTGCCAAGCATTTCTGTTCTAACAGGTGTTTTCTCTGCCTCTCTCCTTTGCTTTTTCACTGTCTCTCTGTATTTTTCTCACAAAGCTTGAAAGCTCTCTGATCTCTGATATTACTCTTCAAGGCCCTCGCATGCTGCCTCACACACACAAACAACACACTGAGTCATTGGAAAATGCGTATAATAGGAGTAGAAAGAGGTAGGCATCCCATCAAATCAGAGCCAAAGAATATGTCAGATCAATACAGTACAGAGAATGGCAGAGTTCAAACCATCAAGGATGCGTTTTCATTCTAATGCCGATGAAGTTCATTTAGAAATCGGATTTGACAGACAGAGAGGACAAAAAAAAGATGCTTTCCCATCCAGTATTTTTCTACTATTGTGCAAACTTTTGATGTGTTGCAAAAATCAAAGGTGTGCTTTCATCAGCAGGGCGAAAGCAAAAGCTCCCTGAGTGACACAGAACAGATCAACAAGAAAAATAGAGGAAGAAGTGCTAGTATTCTTCAGTGTCAGCCAGCGCTGGCCATATTTTCAACTAATGGCCGTAAAAGTATGATGAAACGTTGTAACCTACATGAGGCAGAAGGTGATATTACATTTTTGAAAGGTTGTAGAAGATGCTTTATGGGTGTTTTGGAGGGTTAGGGTTCTGGCTCAAAATAGTTTTTGTTGTGCCAAACGATCAATAAATGCATTTCCATCACAGTTTACTGCATAATTTCTTTGTCACTAAAACATGCATATTTGTGAAGTGGTATTACAATTGGTAGATGCTTTTATAATCGAGGAAAATGAGATTGAGATTGAAATGAATGAGATTCTCATTTTAATTCAAGTACTCTTCATTTATGCAAAATTCAAAAACAAAGGGAGACTGATGCAAGATAGTGATACTCTAGATCAGTCCCATGTCACTAATACTAACATCTTTTGGCTTGACAGGTTGTGAAAATAGACGCTGAAAAAGAAACAACGATGACAGGCTTAAAGGAGCTTAAAAGTGACATAACACCAGAGGAAAACACAATAAGAGCATTAATAAAAGTGCAAAGCAGGGGGCGAGAATACGAAATGTGAGTGACAGAGAGAGTGAGACAGAGGAAGTGAGAAAAAAGGAGATGCAAACAGTGGGGAGTGGGAGAGGAGGAGGAAGCGAGATGCGAGATCAAAGAGGCGTAGTGAAAGAGGGAAGGCGGCGAGGAAAAGAAAGGATGAAGGAGGAGAGGCGAGAGAGGAGAACAGAGAGGTCTATGAGCGACACAGAGACCATATGGTGCCTCCGGGCCTCCACGATCCCAGCAGACTGTCTCATCTGACACAACACACACACACATTTGCACACAAGCGGCCGTGAATTCATTCCTATTCACACATAAACACACACTTATCTGATCGTACTGTGTGTGTATGTGTTTATGCACCTTGTTGGAGTCCCAGACTAAGCCGGCAGATTAACTGACCACATAATCAAAAGAGTGACGGAGAAAGTGACGGAGAGAGAGAGGGAAAGGAGAGAGGGAAAACACTGACTGTGGTTAAAACTATTTATTTGGAATAGAGCCATGATACAGTGACTTAGGTTGTAGCATTATGCTTGGAGTACAGCTCTAATACAGTGCAGTGACTAAGGGAGTAGCAGAAGTTTTGGAACAGCGCCACAGCAGAGCAACACACTTAAAACTAACTTTGTGTCTGCCTGCAGCAGCTATTAGGCTGTTAGACTGATTGGATGCATTACCTCTTTAAAGGGACAGCTAACCCCAAAATCAAAAGTGCACATTTTACCTCTTACCTGTAGTGCTATTTATCAGTCTAGATTGTTTTGGTGTGAGTTGCAGAGTGTTGGAGAGTGTTGGAGATATCGGCCATAGAGATGTCTGCCTGTGTGCATCTACTGCTAGCTCACCTAGCACCACTGAGCTAGCTAACGGTACATCTCAGCCGAGGAAGACTCCATTAATGTTTACATCTCACATGTCACGAGCAAGAGCCTCTCATCCATGACTAGATGCACACTGGTCAACTTTGAGAAGGCACCAACAAGGAATGTCAATGTATTGCTGGGTGGTTAGTAGCTGGTGGCACTTCTCAACCCTGCTGGGATGTTGGGTTTGGCATGAAGCCACAGATGCGTGACAGTGTGTGTGTGTATGTGTGTTTGTGTGTGTGCGGCATTAGGTATGAAGTGGAGCGTGATCCTTGGTGTTACATGAGACTTGGAGTTAAATAGAAACTGGAGTGGCAGCTTGTTGGCAAACTATCCGAAGCATCTGGCAAATTCAAGTATGTAATCAATAGCCATTTTAATGTAATTGAAAGTTATTTTGAGTGGTACGGATCACAGGACACCCACATTAATTCCGCCTAGAGTCAGCTTTTAAACAGTAAGGTCTCTCCATTGAGGGACGACTTGAACATTTTGAATTTTACTTTATCATTTTTAACCCAGTTGCCAGAATAAATATCTGCATTGTAGGTTTCTACAAACCACTGATATGCTACATTTGTACATTTAATATGTTCATGTGTAGCGGATATGTTGAAACTTTACATTTCAATTTTTAATTTTATGCTGTGACAATGCTGTGGTTAATGTGTGGTTAGCGTTAAGCATACACACACAAAATAACACTTGGTTAAGGTTAACAAACATCATGTTTTGGCTTAAAATACCCAGTTTGGTCACTGCAAACACAGCTGATAATACCATAAACTCTCCTTAAAAGATGACTCGATTTGTCACAAAAACATAGCTAGAAATGTCTTGACATATTGTTAAAAAATAGTTGGTTTTATCCAAAAAAAAGACCCACTTTCATTGTTTGTTGGTTTTGATCAGTGGTCTACTGCTTTATGCTGCTTGGCAGTCATCTCGTCTTGATGTCACGCCATCGACCATGCTCTCCTCGCGCTGACGAGAAACTCATCTTACATAATCTAACTTGTGTTACTTTACAAATGTTGATATGATACGTATGAAACGAACAAAATAATACATGTGGTTTGCAGAAACGTTCAATGACAGCATTTCATTCTGGCTGACTGGGCTGTAATTTTTCACCACAAGCCACAACCCATCACAAATTTATTTCTGTCCTCTTCCCTGCAACAGTTTATAGTATTGATCTTTCTAGGAATACAGAAATATAATCTCCTATCTGGAGAGGCTTTGACCCCTGACCTCCTGAGTGGTGGTGGCTTGTAATGTTTATGATCTAGGACTTTACGTTTAGTTTGATGTGGTGATTTTCGTCAGCTTGGCTATGAGCTCCATGTAGGAATTAGATGATTGCTACCTCTGAGGTGACCTTGAACTAGCGCCAGCTGGGCACGACGCATGCATAAACGTGCATGCACATGTCTGCAAGCAGGTTTATTTCCCCATCCCTTTTGACCACAGTTTAGTTTGGTGCAGGTACAACAGGAATGTGCCAAATGAAACACACAAATATGTGGCACTGGCCCACTTTCAAAGGGCATTGGCAGGGATAAATCTGGATAATCCTCTGCACCACAAACAGCCCCACTCCAGTTCAGCACTTGCCGAGCGACACTGATATCGTATTACACTCAAAGCAAGTTCGGTATGGATCCAGCATGAGGCTGATAAGCTAGCAAGGCCCACTCTTGAGAAAAAATAGAACTTTACCCAGCGAGTAATCATAGAAAATGGCTGATAATGGTCCTGGATAATATAAGCCATCAGAGATGTGCTCAATTTGTCTTTGTGAACACTCCACAAGCCTGTGAAAAGGGCATCCAATTAGCAAGATAAGAGATCTCAAGCACTGTACAACCAAGTCTAATATTAGGATTAGAGCTACTACTTCACCTCTATCATTCTGTCTGTCTATAAAAATTGTGGTTTACAGCACAGACAACATAACCAACTAAAAACTCAGGAAACAATGACATTAAAAACCACAACATGAGGCTGTTTCTCACATACTGTGCGTATGTGTGTGTGCTTTGGATCAATACCACCCGTCTATCCATCCCGTCTGAGGGATGAGTGGGCATACATTACGACTTGTCACACATCCAACGCAGAATCTATTCTATTCTAGTCGCATTGATGCGGATGTGACATCAAAAAGCCAAGCGCCCTTCATTTTCTCTCCAAATTCTGAATGTATTCAGCCTTGGACCGAGGCCCAGTTGAGTGGTCAGTAGGAAGCAACGCTACATCCATCAAAGACATGGTGTTACAGCGAAATATTCAGCTGGGGATTTGCTAAAAATGGCCTCAGATTTTGCTTCACTGATAACTTGTTTTCCATCACCTCTTTCCCCTTTGTTCTCATCCTGTTATCTCTCCCTCTTTCTGTCTTACCTGTCACTCCCGCTAATTAATAGCCACTATCCCGGAAACAATGTCACTGTGTGTCATACTCTCCCATGGGCCATGCTTTTGTGCGTGTGAGCGCACGTGTCACAACAAATTGATACAGATAGCATGAATTAGAGAGGCAGATCAGTCTACATTTTACCCACTCTCACCCCTCCAAGTCAAAATAATGATTCTGTCTTACCGATGTAGAATTCATCATGGGAGTAATGGACACAGTGGAGACAGAGAGAGACAGTAGGTGGGAGAGAAATGGAGGATGAGAGAAGGAGAAAAAGTAAACAGAGATGGGAGAAAGACAGAAATACTGGAAGTAATCCCACAGGGGCTAAGAAATACAGGATACAAAAAAAAACAAGATTTTGGAGAAAGACTCCAAGAGTCTCTCCTCTTCTCTCATCACACTGTCAGCAGGAGTGCAGCCTAAACCCCTGCACCCTGTTCCTGCTTATCCTCAACTGCTGTATGTGTGTGTCAGTGTGAGTGTGTGCATGACTTCCTGTGTGTGAGTAAGCGATTAAGTGCCCGAGAGTCAGGCAGAAAGGTTGTGTGTGTGAGAGAAAAGAGATAATGTGGGTTAAATGATTGGATTTGATGTGAACCACAAACTTCTCTCCCTATGCCTTCTCTTCCTTTTTTTTTTTTTACCACTGTCTATAGCACTTGGTTGCTACGGTAACACGGCATTACCTTGTCAGTGTTGAAATAATGCGGTTGTACTGCAGGGACCTTGATATGAGTGTTGTGTATTCTTTGATAGCTCTTATTCTGAGCCTCAGACAGTAAAGCCATGTGTATGGTGACACGGCAGACTGTATAAAGGGATTCAAACACACACTAAATCCAAGGCGAGCATACTGCGTGCACACGCTGCGCACACGCTGCCTGGCTATTTTCCATCTGCTAACTAAATGAGGTCTCGGGTTACGGTGGAGATCAGACATGTAACAGCCTCTGACAAATTACACAGACACTGTTGCGGCAGAAGGACAGGCCACACAGTGTGTAGATAGTGTGTGTGTGAGTGTGTGAGATAGTACAGATGGGAGGTTACACATCAGATATGACAAGTTATAATTCTTAGGATACTCATAACTGTCTCTGTTAGTCAAACAGGGGGAGGCATTATCATATTATCATGTATCCATCATGTCTCTTATCATCACTTACAGAACTAGCAAGTTTTGTATCATCACTCTGATAAAACCAAACTGGATCCCTGCAACTGACATTTAACTCTGACTATCATGCACACAATATAGGATAATATTAATATATGATATATGCTGTCAACGTTATCCTAGCATTATTGCTATGACTGAAGGCACTAGTTGATCTTGGGGAAGACCGGCTGGTGTGCAGGTCCCTTTTTTTTCATTATGCTTTATTGTATTTGCAACATTTTGATTGATACTGACCCTAAAATATGGCAAATGCTAAAGTAGAAGTTGATTAATTATCTTTACTGGTGATTAGATCTGAATCATTTGGTCAATAAAAACTCAGAAAATAGTGAAAAATGCTGATCACAATTTTCTTAAAGGAACAGTGCGTAAGATTTAGGGGATTTAGTGGCATCTAGCAGTGAGGATTGCAGATTGCAACCATCTGAAATTTTTACTGGAAGCTGAGTTATCTGCATAAGTCTGTAACTCGCCAAAACAAATGGACCAGGTGATGAAAATTATTTCAGATTTGGATGTTCAGGAGATTTTTACCGGGAGTCGAATTATCCGCAGAGGTCTTTTCCTCTCAAAAACAAAACACACCCATTGATTTAAACTGGTAAAAACACTTAACAAAGCAGTTTCACGTTTAAAAAAAAAAAAAGTTTTTTCCAAAGCTGCTCGTCACAGCAAGCACAGTCGCTTATATGGTGGCTGATGTGAAAACACCAAAACACGAATGGCCCCAATCTAGAGCCAGTGTTTGGTTCGCAACATTGCGGACGACTTCTGTGGACGAGTACCCACAGTCTATGTAGATATAAACTGCTCATTCTAAGGTAGCGAAAACACAATGATGCTTATTTTCAGGTGATTATACACTAAAGAAAACATCCTTATTATATTATATTCCATTTCTGCCAATATATATCACTAAATCCTACACACTGGACCTTTAAACCCGAGGTGCTGTTGACAGTAATTTGCACTGAGTGCATTCAGGGATCATTATCCTAATGTGAGTAAAGGCATATTGTAACGTATCAGGTAATGTAGCTGGTGTTGGGAGTCAAGAGTCAAATCGAAACTCTTTAAATCCTGCACAAAGGACTGTGTGAAACATTAAAGAGTTAAGAAATACAGGCGAGTCAGTCTGTTGCCTGGAGGACAGCTGGTCGTTCTAGTAATAAGAGAGCAGCAAGTCTGTCGCTTGCATGGAAAACAGCTTGGTCCCTGGTAACATGCAACTAAGCTCAGTAACGGAGGTGCCTGCGGTGATGACATCATGGCTGGGTCCGGTGTCACCCAGGGGCCCCTGGATATAAACTTACAGACAGCTGAGGCCCCAGAGTTGTCAAGCAGTGTTGCCTAGGAGACACTGTGAAACATCACCACATTTACAGGAGTCATATGACGCCTCATATGCTCGTGAAGGTGGCAAACGGTAAAAATAACACACTGACAGTGTCTGTGTAGATTTGTGTCTGTCAGCATAACACCATAATCCTGCAACTTTGTACAGATGGAGAAACTAAAGAGAAAGTACTGCAAGACGCAGAAGTGACTTCCTATTTGCTGTTCTACATATGAAGATGTGTGAGCTGGTCCCTTCAGATGGCAAAAGCCTGAATCAATGGCAGACAATCCTGTTGAGAAAGTTGCTATTCAAGCATTAGCAACAACTGCCTACATTGCAAAGCAAACCCAAAAAGGAAGACTTATCAAAAAGAGAGTCTGACAATAAAAGCAATTCCGCGTTCCTGTAACCTTGCAACCAGCTGTGCTTGACGAAAGAAGCTAACTAGCAACTTCAGTTAGCATTGCTAACGTCAGGTATGTTAGTCTGTTTTTTGAACAAAAATTTTAGGTTTGAAGGCCTCTTGTGTTTTATAACATTTGTATTGTTAGCTATTCGAGCGAGTCGAAACCCAGTACTTACGTTTAAAAGTGTAATCTGCCGCCACTGCTGTCGGTGTGTAAGACGCCATAATGAAAACCACCCAATTGTCACCAGCGCGCAGTACATCTTGGGATAGGCTGGGCCACGAAGGATTCATCGTTTCCATCCTTTAAATTCTGGGAAAGAAGGCTGCATTTCTTGGCCGCATTTGAAGGAACCTTTGAAATGGGACGGCTTTGTTCGCGCCGATGTGACGCAATCCGTCTTCAAATGCAGCCTTCGAAGGCTGCAGCCCCTGAATTGAGACACAGTTATTGTGTCATCTTTAAGGGCTTTTCAGGCCCAAAAGTTGGCAAAAAAACACAGGACAGGAATTCTCATAGAGTTGCCGCTATATAATGACATCGCGGTCACAATCACGAAGATAATGACTAGTACTCATCCTTGCAAATAATATAAAAAATATTTTATAAAACTCAATAAATGAGACCAAAAAAAAGCAAATCAATATTGCCTAATCTTTGATTAATGTAAATTTTTCACAAGTGTCACTTATGAGAACTAGTTGGGGGTGTTGGGAGTTTACTGGGCAACACTGCTCCAAGAGTTGCCTCAGAAGTCTTGCTTCAATCAAACAGGAACATCGTGTTGCATTTTAATGCTGTGTCTCAGTCTGTTTCCCATCGCTGAAAGCATTGCCAGCCTACATTCGCCCAAAATGTCAGCACTTTTACGGTATGTGTTTGGGGATTCTTATAAAAGATTCAGTCTGAAGTCTGTTTGGACTGAATTAAACTGTGCAGAACCACTTAAACTTATTTGGACTGAACCTCCCTATCTTCCTCTGACTGTGGCTGCTGAATTTTTTCCTTCTGGTTTGGCTGCATGGAGCGCTACAGCAGAGAGGATTTGGAGCAGCTAAAATAAGCCAAAACAACAACCACCTCCTCCACGAGAGCAGCTAAAACCACTCATAAATGTTGGAAGATAGGCTTCCGCACCGAGGCAGGGCGGGAGGGGGTTGAGGGGGAGTTTTAGTGTACAGTAAAAGAGGGGTTCAGGTGTGGAGAGAGGAACGGAGAGAATACCTTTGCAAAATAAAGCCCATATTGCAGCTGAGAGAGATGAAAGGTGCACAAAGATGACCGCAATTTGGAATTTGATGTGATATGAGGCAGAAGTAGTGAAACATACAGTTTTTCTCTTTCACTCTCTCTCAGTTGTATAACAGCGCTTCTACCTCCGAGCTACATTGTCCTCACAAATCTCCTGCACGACTGTACCTTTTCAAACCTACTCTAGGAAACTCACAGCCACTGTGTGGCAAAATCCTTCCAGATTCCTTCCTGAGCTGCTGCCACGAAAGATTGGCCCTCTGAAGCATTTCCAACACAAAGTAAGATGGCACAGGACGCTTCAGGATACCTCAGAATCTCTCCCTTCATCCATTTATGAAGTGGCATTAATTTTCCCAGAGATTAGGATTATACTGCCGGATGGAGCGGAGAGGATAATGGGTACGGGAACAGCAGAAAGGTCACACACTGATCTCTCTTACTTACAAGGCCACCGTCTTTACTTCCTGAACCTTTTTGGTTCACATTACAAAATGGGGCAGTGTCCTGGCAGAGAGAGGTCATGTTCCGTCTGGCAGGTAAAAGCTCTGTGAGGAGGGATGCTATTTTGAGACCATTGTGAGAGTGTATTCAGACCCATACAATGGAGTTTCCAGACATTTCAACAAAGTGTAATAAGTGTAAATGAGAGAATGAAAATCTAATGAATCTCTAATATTAATTCTCCTCTCAGACTAGGGCTGTGCAACATGTCAATATTGTATCGATATCATAATATGAGATGAAATATTATCTTGGATTTTGGAGACCATGATATCCCAAGTTGTCTTTTCTTGGCTTTAAAGACTGCCTTACAGTAAAGTGATGTAATTTATGTATTGATATATTGGTTTGGAGATATTTGGTCAAATATATTTGAGCCCTAACCCAGCCATTTTGAATTTGCACTTGTGTTGTGGGGCTGGAAAATGAAGCCAAGTTTTAAAAACTGCAGTTCCACGAGTGGCCACTTGGGTTTGGCTCCAAAACCAAGTCAATCCCCACAGACCCCAATGTCAAAATGTCCAAATTTATATCAGAAATAAACATGTTTTGGTTTCTATAGCTAATTTCAACCTTTATGACAACTGTTCAAGGGGTGATTTTTTTATATAACTCACTTGTTTCCATTTTATTAAGGCTTAAAGTTATGCATAATTAGCAGCATGGCAACACTGAGTGACAGGCTGTCTGTGAGGCGTGAGTCAGATGCAACCCTATCTCCTCTACAGCTCTAGCTTCTTGTCAAAATATGATCACTTCGGGCTCCAAAAGTCCATTATGGCGAGGGCCAAAATGCCAAGTAGAGGCTTCAACAGGAGAGTCCACAAACCAATAGGTAACATTTCGGCGACTATGTTTATTATTTTTTAGTCTATGGTTAAAATGCATTAAAAAAACAACTTTAAAATTGAGATTAAATTTAACTGTGAGTGTTGGAATTATGTGTTTTTGAATGTAAACCGTGATTGAAAAGAAATAGCTGCCCTTGCAATTTTCATCGTACTTTCATTTGCATTGATTTTAATTCAGAATAGTAAGGACATTTTGGGAAATGCACTTGTTCACACGTTTGTACGATAAATATGAAGCTACAGCCAGCAGCTGGTTAGCTTGGTTTGGCATGCAGATTAAAAACAAGCCTGGCTCTATCCAGAGATACAAAACAAAAGAAACAACCCCCATTAAGACCCCAGGCTAAAACATTTTATGTTGTTTCTATAATCCGTATAAATATTAAACAAATATATGGCGTTAGGGGGATTATATGCCAGAGTGTTTCATGGCGGGGCACAGTAATTTGTCTGTGTGTTGTCTGTCAGTAAAGTCTGACTTCACCGTGAGGTCATCAGGCAACCAACAGGCTATTTCTCCTTGCTCCCTCCATTTATGCTGAGCTAATTGCTGGGTAGCTGCATGTTTCCCAAAATGTGAAATTGCCCCTTTAACAATATTTTGACGAGCTTAAAGAGGTGATTAATCATTTGGCAGCTAGATATTTTGATCAAATCACTCAGCCTGTCTTTCCATTCTGAATGCATTACTCATCATTTATCATTACTTACGTTCACTGTCTATCCAGTGGCAAAACTGTAATTTCCTACTTTCAGTTCACACTGGGAGTCTATTTATGACCAGTTTAAAGGGAATAAAACATGGTTTAATGGGATTTATAAAGCATCCTCTCAACTCTCTTTCTTGATGCGTCATTACAAGCTTCATATTTTATCTGTGGTGAGATACAGATGCCCCGAGGAAAGTCAAGTTACTTTAAAAGAATGAGATGATTTTCATTACGCAATGCCTCATATCTTCTGATATTTATGATGTGGTTGTGTGTTTTTTGAGCATATCACAATGTGGAGTGGCCAGTAAAGGGCTATTTCACAGAGTTTCATCACACTCGGAGCCAGACAGCCAATATTGTGAAAGGCAATGAAGTCTCGAGTGCGAGTGAGAGGACGGAGAGAGAAATTGAGAGAGAAGGCAAATTTAGAGAAAAACAGATGGACTAACGGAGAGAAAATACAACAACAGGGAGCGGGTGAGACATAGTGTGACAAAAGGCAATGGCACGCTGAGAAATAGATGCTAATAATATGCAGATGATGCAAGTGATGAAATCTGCTGGTGAGGCAAAGAGTGTTGTCAGGAAGTAAAAAGTGCTGTGTCTGTGTCTGGAGTTTAGACAGAGTAGTTTTCTTAATATCACGCTTTGTTGGTGCTTAACACACACGCACGCACGAGCATATGCCCACACAGACACACATCCACACTCACACATCCACATACACATACACAGAGAGATAAACATAAGTCGTACTGATAAGCCATTGGACGGAAACAAAGTCAGCCACTGTAACGAGACACTGAGGGAATACAGAGCAGTGCCAAGGGGCTCAAAGTGAAAGAGAATGAGAGAGATAAAGAGACTCAAGTGAGAGAGAGAGAATTAAGGAGTGGAGAGGGGGACAGACAGATCGAAGACAGACAGACAGACAGACAGACAGACAGACAGACAGACAGACACAAATGAATATGAAAAGGAATAAACTGATAGATGCAAAGAGAAACATGAGAGGAGCAAAAAAATGACAGATACAAAAACTTAAAACAGAATGAAAGAGGAAAAGAGAAATAAACAGAGATCCTAAGTGGAAATGATGAAATGTCGGTAGTCTGCAGGAAAACAATGAGTCCAAAATGAAATAAAACAGAAGGGGCTTTCCTCACGAGTGTCTCTCCAAGTGCTTTGAGTTGCACACAAATGTACACACAGAAAGACAAATAGAAAGACAAAGCCAGACACGCTTATAAATATTTGGCTGTTATCAGGCCATTAAACGGCCGTTAGCTGTGGTGATAAGCATCATAGATAGGGCTTAGCAGGGACCTGCCACACCTATTATTGCGTTGAGGACATTAGCAGACCATGAAATAAAACTTTTTGCCAGAAAGGGCTTCCCCAAAGAGCCTCTCAAACTTTTACCCACGAGACCAGACTAGTCCTATGACAAACTACTATACTGAATACTTAAGCCCAACTGTGATCTTTTTCTTAAACTCACCATCTCGTTTTGGTGCCTTAAGGAAATTGAAAGAGAACGCTAACAAACTGGTAACAGCCATTAAATGGGCTGATAACAGTGTGGTATAGCAAGCCCCTACTGACCCATATCTATGAGGCTTATAACCAAAGATAACAGCCATTTAATGGGATGATAACATACCAGTCGGGCCGTAAATACAAAACAAAAACCACAAGTACAAGGGGGTGACAACTTTGAGAATAAACTAGACTGAGTAGGCTACACACACGTGCATCCACACAGATGAACAGCTAATACAAGACTCCATCTTGCATTGACATCACTCCAGCCGCAATACAGTGATCCGTGACTTAAAGTGAACGTCAGCCAGGAGTGTAAAGTGCAGTTGCCCCAAACGTACTTCCCACCCCCCTGGTTTTGATTCTGTGGTAAATCTATCAAGCTAAATACAGCTTCAGCAGGACTTTTCAGTTTTTATAGAAGAAATCTTCCACTGGATGTGTAAGCAAAGACAAAATTATCATTTTTTGATGAGACAAACAGGCAGCTTTACTCCCCTTTATTTTGAATCTTTTCCTCTTTTCTTCACACAATGTCACAGCTGTGACACAGTTCTGATTTGCTAATCACTCCCACTTAAAAACCTCTCCACCTTTCAATTCATTTCCTCTTTACACGTCCGCTTATTCCTCTCACTTTCTCTGCAGTCCTTCTGCACACATCCTCCTGATTAGATTCCAAACCGAATAGATAATTCACTGAAAAAAATAAATAATAAATCATGTTTGTTTTCTGTCTCTCCTCCTCAAGTCTTCCTCTGTGTCCTCTGCCTCCTGGCGACGCTGCTGCCGGCAGCCTCCTCCTGCCCTCCTCCCTGTCTCTGCGACTCAGACGGCCTGGTGGTGGACTGCGGGGGCCGGGGTCTCTCCTCCCTGCCTCCCCTTCACCTCCTGCCTCCAGGGAGCCGCTCCCTTCTGCTAGCCAACAACAAGCTCGCCTCGTTGGGAGCCTCTGCCTTCGCTAACCTCTCCTCTCTGGAGGTCTGGAGCCCTTTTTTTTTTATTATTGTCAGTGAGATTTTTCTTCACCTAGCATATGAACATGTATTAATATGATGTCGTTAAGCATAGTGTGCAGTGTCTTCTGCACTGACCTTGAATGCTGAATATCCCCCAGGACAATAAGTGACGCTGTATGATGAGTCTTGTATTGAGCAAACTGCAGACAACCTCTGCTCTCAGTCGGAAAAGTTAAGTCAGTCTGAAAAGTTTACAAAAGTTGACATTTTCAAGGTTTTGCAGGGCTATTCACCATTAACATACCATGTGCAAAGCACAGCCAAGTTAATATTTAATATTTAAGAACTAAAAACGATGGAGAGTTAATGCCACTGCAAAAAAGTCTGGGTAAATACAATCTCATGGATGGTTTTTATTTCCTACCTTAAAGGTTCAGTGTGTAGAATTAAGGGGGGTATACTGGCAGAAATTGAATATAATACAACATATGAACCCTTTTTGGAAAATTTCCCAAAGGTCAGCTTTTTAATTAGCTGAACTGGGAGACAGTTTACTTGCACACTGCTGAGCATCTATCTGCTGTAAGAAAAGATTTTATTCTCCATTTTGAGTGCTTGTTACATTTATGATCTATGGAAATTTTTACACTTATCCTTTGAATGTACTTCATGCGAGTTATGCTAAAAAGGAGTGTCATCTTATGCTATAAAATGTGCTTTAAAGTTTTGCAGTTGATCTATTTTTTAAGATTCCTCCAGGCCTTATGCATAAAGTTTCCCACAAAGGGTTTCTGAATTTCTCTTTTTATTTTTAAGTCCTTTCCAATAATACCATCCACTGCGTGTCTAAAATGCAAATGTGTGTGTGAGTGAAAATGTCATGTTTTTGCATATTTTAGGAGCTGGACCTCTCAAATAACTACCTGGATAATTTACCAGCTGGATTATTCAGAGACATGTCCAACCTGACGAGACTGACTCTGCACAACAACTCACTAACAGTAATGGACAGAGAGCTTTTCCAGGTAGGCACTGCTGATAATACAACACCATATCTTGATGATACAGCAAGACAAAAAAAACGTGTCCAAGCTACAAATCATATAGGACATTCTGCTGAATTTTATATACTGTGTGAGATATACCATCAGAGCAGCCAATCCACTAAAGTACTCCAGCATGTGAATGAATAAAGAAGCTGCTACCAGTGCTGATACACTGTCTGAACTCCTGGGCGAGGCTCTACAGGCTGTGTTTAGGAGTAGAGCCAACCTAAGCAGTTATACACGACTGGGATGCCGTCCAGGTGGTAAATTAGTAATAAACCGTTTGCTCAACACTTTCATCCACTTTTATCTGAACCAAAGCAGTCTGCATGATGAGCTTGTGTCATGACTTCACTTTGGGACCCTAAATTAAACAAGATTAGCCCACTGAGTGATGCTAGTGTTGGCCCTTGGCAACAGTAAAAGAAGCCAATAATGCTAACATGAGTTTGGGGGAAAAGTGTACTGTACAATGCTGTATTGTATAAGCAGAGATGGCTTAATGGGGAGCTTGTTTTGATGTTTCTACAGGGTTTGGGGGGTCTTCAGAGTCTGGATCTGTCACTGAATGGTCTGTCCTCTGTACCGCTGGGGCTGCTGGATGAGCTGCAGAGCCTCAGGTAGACACATTTTACCTTTTTTAGTTTTTAATTAATTTTATCCTGGAATCTTTCATTTCAGAAACTATTGTTTATAAAATGACATGCAGCACGAAATGATTGTGTCATCAAAATTCAATTTTAACAGCATTGCCATATGAGAAATGTAAAATAATCATACCAGAGGCTTGAAATTATTGTACACGAGTTATCACCAAGGGAACACATAGGCATAATGTGTAAGTCCAGAGGAAAACATCTGCTGCCGCTGCCTGTGCTGGCTGCAACACATGCTGTGTTCACAGACGCCATTAAAGTCCCATTTTGAGGATCTGTAGTCACAAATACGACAAATACGAAAGTACCCTATCTCGGTTGTATGCCTCCGTAAATCAGTTGAATTGCAGTTATAGGTTTACATCTATGCTGTCCAGACTTATATGTTGCCATGATAGCTGACAATGCTTCAAATATGAATGTTGCTACAGAGAAGCTATGCATATTATTCAAAAGAATGGATGTCTCACACACATCTTCAACCCAGCAGCACATGAGATCTATTCAGGCATTCTGTTCAGGTTTTATGGTGCACAACCAAGATTAGTGTCACCAATTCAGTATCTGAACAAATGTCTCCTCTTCTGTTCCTGAGATATGACAGTGAATAATGGCCAGAAAAGTGTTTTTGCAGAACATTATGAACAGTGAAGCTGACCTTTGACCTTTTGGATATAAAGTGTCATCACTTCTTGTTTTTATTCTAGTAGACATTTGTGTGAGATGCTGTCATAATTAGCTTAACAATTCTTATATTATGGCCAAAAACATGTTTGTAAGGTCATGGTGACCTTGCTCTTTGACCACCAAAATGTAATCCCTTCATTGTTGAGTCCAAGTGGACGTTTGTGCCAAGTTTGAAGAAATTCCCTCAAGGGCGTTCCTGAGATATTATGTTCGGAGAATGAGACAAATGCGAGGTCACAGTGACCTTGACCTTTGATGAACAAATTCTAATCAGTTTGTCGCTGAGTATAAGTGGACGTTTGTGCCAAATTTGAAGAAAAAAATCCCCCAAGGTGTTTTTGAGAATGGGATGGACAGACATAATGCCTCTAGCCACAACTGTCGCCAGCACAGAGGCATAAAAAAACCCCAACAATTCTAAGTTACGGGTGAGTGCATTTACATGGACATGAATAATCTCTATATGATATGGTTTTATGAGTAGTATCCAGTTTATGTGTTTGAGTATGTAAACACCATATTTAATTTATGAGAAACCCAAATATGCTTGCTGGAATACTCTGAAAGAAACTGGGATGTGTATGAGTAGTATGAATAACCCAATTTTTCTGTGCTCGTGTAAACATCATATCCTGAATATGATGATGACCGGGATAAGCCTCATAAACGTCTTATTCACATCCATGTAATGATACTCAATGTAAAAAATGTTATCAAATCAGGCATATCAGAGAAAAAACATGAATGATAGATGCTTTTTAGATTTTGCTATAGACATCTAAGCTACTGTCCAAGTTGTTGTGTTTTTCCTCTGTGTTGTAGATTTATCGTATTATCCATAATTATGGGAATTCGAACATTGTGACTGTGCATTGTACAGGGGGGCAAACTTATTGTACAAATAGAATAATCATCGTACACCTTATTGTACAAATAGAATAATCATCGTACACCTGGCCACCACAGTAATGGTAGTACACTACATAAAGTGATTGCCTGCTTTTTGAATCAGTGCCACAAGAGTAAATTTTTCTCTTTAGCTGGAGCCAAGACAATAAATGCATGTTATTCTAATTATGTCATAGGTGGCTGTCCCTAGCGGGTAACAGGCTTCACGGTTTGGAAAGGGCAGCGTTTGAGCCACTTGCCAACCTACAACACCTGGAACTGGGACACAACCCCTGGGAATGTGACTGCAACCTCCGTGATTTTAAACACTGGATGGAGTGGCTGCTCTACAGAGGTAGATGTTTGATTTATGTCCAGGAGCTCTGAAAGGGTGCATATAATTTCAAACAGGGGAAGGGACAAGAGGGCAAAAGAGTCATGAAAAAGTGGGCAGAATGCTAGTTCAGCTCAGAGATAGCTAGGTGTGTGTTTCTACTTGTGCATGCCTGTGCTTCTAGCAACATAATATAACCGCATCAGTGTGTGAATACACATTGCCACGCTCATTGTGTGAACTGTGTGCATTATCCACGTGTCTCCGCAGGCTGTTTAATACATCAGATAACCACATCTGCTCCCCGCTCTCTCTTCATGTGTAAAAATCTACATTCACCGCAGCGCCTCGGGCCTCAGCTGCCCCGCTAATGAAGCATCTCTTCTCTTTTCTGCTCCATTCTCCTCCTTTCTTCATCCTGCTCTCTTCTGCTTTGCTGGGCCCAACTCCCCAGCTCAGTTCAGTACGAGTCAGACGGAAAACTGACACGCGGCAGACATGATAATTTAATAATCATCAGAGCAGCAGAGAAAAATTACATGGAGACATTTGGTAGTTGAACATGAAAGCATGACAGTAGCTGTTAAAAGGGGAGATGATGCACGATATGTGTTATAGAAAGTAAGACAAAGCACCGAACAAGTGTGAAATGCTCGGTGACAGCAGCCTGTGTTGACTCCCATCTCCTGCGAACCACTTCAAGCACACACGGCTGGGATATTTGGAGATATTTGGAGAGCGAGCTCTGTTTGCAGAGGGGTTTCTTTTGTCACACGCCGAGATAAAAGCATCTGGGGGCTAAATACCACTTTACTCGTTCAGTCTTTCTATTATCCTTCGCCTTTATCTCATTGTTTCTGTTGCTTTACGCATCTGAGGGTGCAGATCAATGGCTCTCTAACACGCGACCTCGAGACAAATACTATGTGTGGAGACAAATGCAGCATGTGATGATAACAAAGTAGAGCCCTCCACCGTCCTGCCGCCTGTGGGAATTAGTGACTCAGATATTTCTCTCTTCCACACACAGCTCTGCTGAAGCCAGGCATGTCATCTCATGAATTATAGAAGGGCTTAGTTGAGGCTATCTCCAACATAGTGTAGAGGGCACAGCAAACTCAGTGTGTGTGTTAAGTGATGTATGACTCATCCTAGTGTTGGCACAACCACCCTACTCTCTGTCTTTCCCTCTCTCTCAGTTAATTGGTAGTGCTTTACAGGCATAAGGCATTTTATAAATGACCTCTCCCTGTCCTGTCTCTGCACCTCTTTCTCTCTCCTTCAGGGGGGAAGGTGGACGCGGTGGAGTGCACGCTACCGAAGGATCTGCGTGGGCGAGACATTCGTGGCGTCCCGGTGGAAATGTTCAACTACTGCCTACAACTTGAGGATGAGAACGGGGGAGGAGGTGAGGGTTCCCGTTCCGGACAAGGAGGCGGTCCTCCCTGCAGCAGGAACGCTCTTAACCCCAGTGGGGCAACACCAATTTCTGACAGCAGCAACACTGGTGATGACTCCTCTTCAAACACGGGAGGTGGTGGAGGAGGAGGTGGAGGTGGAGAACCTCCGTCGGATTGCGTACGCGCTCGTTACCGACCCGTGAGCGTGCGCCGTGCCATCGGCACAGTGGTGATTGCTGGCGTGGTGTGCGGCATCGTTTGCATCATGATGGTTGCAGCCGCGGCTTACGGCTGCATCTACGCCTCGCTGATGGCAAAGTACCAGAGAGAGCTGAAGAAGAGGCAGCCGCTGATGGGAGACGGAGAGGCAGACGGGGAGGACAGGGAGGAGAAACAGATCTCCTCTGTGGCCTAAAGGAGTGACGGGACGGGGGAGGGCTGGCGTGTCAAAGGGTGAAGGTTGGAAGGGGTGAAAATTAAAAAGGGCTCAAAGAGGAGAGAGATGGAAGAGCTTGTTTTATGCACACAGACAGTTACGGTATCTCTCCCTCTGACTCTCAAACTGACACCTTTCTCCCACTTTTTGTCTTCCTCTCTTCGTCCTCTTTCTATTTATAACCTTCTCCCTCTCTCCAACACCTCACATACACATACCTTATCTGTTCCCTGATTTTCTCTTCCATTTGGAGCCATTCTCACTGCAGTATTTGTTACCAATCATCCCTCCAGCTCGCCTACCAACCACCTACTGCTGCTCTTGGCTGCTGCTGAATTTACCATTATATTGGCTGAGAGAGGAAAAAAGGATTCTCTCTAGCATGAAACATATCATTTAAGCTGTTACAAGACACTCGATGTGTACGGTCAGTCAGTGTTTGCAAAACTGGATCGAATTTTCAGGGATTTACAGTATGTACGGTGTCGAATGGACCAATATTCACAATGATGAGAAGAGTCTGCGGTGTGAGGTAGTGCCCAGCTCTCCTTTTGTCTGCATCTTTCTCCTCCTCCACTTCAGAAGTTCGTCCAAAAAAACAGTACCCCAGCCAAGATCCCTTCACCCTCGTCTGGCCTAATGCTCCTCTGACATTCCTTTGTACCTCCAAGTCCCAAAGAAACAGGCACTGGTGGAAGTCTTAGGGGAAACGAAGGCAACTTAATGAATAAACTCAAAGAGGAGTCTTTTATGTAGTCAACGCCTCTAATAAAGATTATGAAAGGAAATCAAACACAGAGTCTCCTGAGTGTCACATCTCTTGAGACTTGTTAGAGATGTTTAATATGGAACAGGAAACTAATTGGATCGACAAAATGATCATTCATGGATGGCGAGACCTTTTAAATACATGAAGTCAGAGACAACGGCTAGATATTCTCCCCTATTCGATCACGTCTGTTTCTCCCCAGACCGTCTATGGACCTATAACATCCTCCAGATGTCACAGACTCAAGAGGAACACACCATTTAAACTGGAATTTGCTGTATTTGTCACATTTGCTTGGAATAAGCCTCTTGCTTCCTTGATGCTTGTTAAATGATTGCGATCGATTTCTGGACAAATCAAAAGCCTCTTGTCATGGTTAAAAAGCAGTCAAGCTACTTTTCCGGTACCTCTTGGACTACGCTTCAACGCTGAAAAGTATTCACAATTGTTTTAATGAAGTTATGAAAATTAAAAGGACCACAGACTTTGCTTTAATACAAATATTCATTTACAGACTGATTTCACCCCTCAGAGGTGAATGTTTGCTACTATGGCACGGAAGCACTATCTCAGAGAACCCTGTCTCCTGGCAAGGACTACAAAACTTCATCTAAGGACTACAAACTTCAGACTCCTGCACTTTATTTCTCTAATCAGATCCCCTCTGGCGTCCCGCTCCCTCCTCCCCTCCCTGTCTTTCTTCCTAAAATGGACGATGTGCCCAGAGGGATTATAACGAACAAGGGATTAAACAAAAAAGACGCTGCTATTTTTCCCCCTCCTACCCCCCTCCTTCTCGTCCTTTTATCTCTCCATCCATCTTTCCATCCTGTGCTATTTATGGAAAGTATTTCACACTTCCTTAAAGACTTCCACCTCCTTCCTTTCCTTTCGTCCATCCCTTCTCCCATATTGTTGTCCTTGTGTCTCTCCTCAAAGGTCAGCAATATGCAATGGAAGTCAATGTCACCACGCATGGAAATCCTGTCACCGCCAAAGAGTCCTTCTGTTTTATATGTTGTAATCGTCACTTATTCTAGAAGAATCTGTTTGATAAGCACTCTCTCATTAAGTTTGCTTTACATTCATAATTATTTATGTCCTGAAATATCAATGTAAACGTCAACATTTCGTGGTTAGCAGAGCACTAAATTTGTGTCTTTGGTGATACACAATCTCAAAAATCTGGCTTTCATTGCATATTGCTCCCCTACAGTAAAACTATTGTACCCTCCCAATTTTTAATTGGCTGGAAATAAACCTATATTAATAGTGTGTTATCTTATACCTGGGTATGATACAGATAAATATTATTCTATTAGTCTCTAATATGGTGTGTTGGCCCAGCGATCCCCCCCAAAATGTTTTTTTGATGTAACTGTTTCTGGTTTTCTGTATCAATTCATGATGTATGTCTTTTGTTGTGTTAATGACTTCTATGTTTTGTTTTAGGTTTTAATATCTCTGTAATGTTTATTTGTCGTGTTCATTTATTTGTGTTCAGTAGTTGGTAAAGTTTCTGAAAGAGGTGTAGAGAGAGTTTGGCCATTGAGAGTGAAAAGGGCCCCGTACTTAGCAGAGAATCACGAAGGTGACAGGTATGCTTATTGTTTTAATATGACTTTTTCCATGTAGTGCTATAGGAGTAACTTTATCTCCTACAAATAACCTTTCATTTGGCTTTGCCACTGCCTGTGTGGCAGTATCAAAATACCAGACAGAACATTTGCATCTAGAAGATGTTGGGTTCCAACTTTTTTCAACTGGATATTATTACAATATCTTAACATGATAACTGGTATGGTTAAGCTGTCTTGAAGACATGGCAACTAATCCAAGTGGAAAAGGCCTTAGCGAAAGTTTATGGTCCTTGTTATATTAAAAAATGTAAAGGCTAATGCCTTTATGGGATGGGACGTGAGATAAAAGACACCAGCTCAGGCACAAGATAAAATGTTGGCATTGTCCGTCTCTGAAAACCATGGACATCTTACATTTCTTTTATACATATGACATAGTTTAGATTACATGTGTATGAGCTGAATTTCTAAAGGATGGGATGGTGGATACTAGCATGACACTTAAGTGAAACAGCTGCCAAGTAGCGGCTTACTGTTCAAGACCAATAGAAGCAGGTGTTTTCTAATGACAGACAGGACATATCCAGCAGTCTTTGTAGCAACCAATCTTGGTATTTCAAGCCAGAACATTACATTTCCTACACTAACCAAGTGGTTTTGGTGCCTAAACCTAACCACATGTTAACCATAGCATTACAACAACATAAAAGCGCAAATTTAAACATCAAGAAATGTAAAGTGTTAACATATCAGCAAGATATGAAACAAGCAAATGTAACATATTTGTGTTTTGCAGAAACATACAATGCCAACATTCTGCCGATTTGAAATCAGTGTTGAAGACGCACATAAATCTTGCAGCATTTATGAACATCACACTACTTCTTGCATCAGCAATGATACCCAGAGTAGTTGCATATATTAATAAATATTTGTAGGAGATGAAGCTGGTCTGAAGTCAAGATGCACAAAAACCTGAAGAATTATTGATCTTGAATTGCAAATGAAGTCAAGATGCACTTCAACAACAGCTGCCACCTCACTGGTGTAAAGAGATGAAAAAGAACTAATTGGTGACTTCAAATTGGATATTTTAAAGGGATTTAAATGCGTACCGTGTAAACGTAGCCATGAAATCCACAGGGACTTTGGGGCAGTAACTGGAAAAAACAGACAATGGCTAAACTCTGTTTATGAACCTGGAAACACTGTCCTCTCACCCCCTGGTCTGCAGGTCTTGTGTTGTTGGTAGCTAAGTATCTTAGCTAGCTGAAACCTGTTCCTATAGCCTGTGCGTGTAAAGAACAATAAATTATAGTTTGTTACGTAAAAACTGCAGCAGCCATGATGACTGAGGGCCTCAAAGATTACATTGCCCGGAAATCGATGGTGTGTTGTCTTATAACGATGATTGTGATTATGACAATGATGATATGATGGTGATGATGAAGCATTTCCTGGTCAATATGCATTGATTTAAATAAAAACATGTTACACTTATGTCAAATTTAAATCCAGACCACTGAGAAGCTACAACAAAGTAGTTGATATTAGTAGGAATTTGTAGATAAAAACTACCTTCACAGACCACATCCTGATTCCAGATTTACGTGTGAATATAATTTGTCAAATAACATCAAAAAGTGGGGCCTTTCTTATCCAAAATGGAGGGAAGGAAATTATTTGCAGCGTACAAATTACATTTTTGTGTGAAAAAGAAAGTCAGAAAATAAGATGTCAGGAGATATCGGCAGAAGCTGAGGTGGATTAGATACACCAGGTCAAATGAGAGCATAAATCAGTCATGATAGCTCCTCTGTATACTGTGTCTTATCTCATTTTCTCTGTCCTTTGCCCTCTATCTCCTCTCACCTTTCTCTATTTCTCATCTTCTCTCTCCTTCCCTTCTCTTCTCACTTATCTTGTCTCCATTTATCTTTCTGTCGCCTCTTCTCCCATCATTTTTTTAGTCTTTTCACCCTCCTTTCTCTCATCTCTGCCCTCTTTATCCTTCGCTCTGTCTGGTCTATTGTGTCTTTTCTTCCCCTTTTCAACTCCCCCCATCATACCTCCTTTTCTCCCTCGTTTTTATCCTAATTCCCTGCTCCATCTCCCCCTCCTCCATGTCAAATATTTTTCTCTGTCCTTTATTCTTTCCCTGCTCTCACTCTCTGTCTTTTTTATTTACCTACTTATCTTTCTTTCTTGCTCTCTTTCTTCCACTCTGCTTCTCTGTCAATAGGAGCGCATTAGGTTTATTTACATACAGCCTGTCACTTCTGCCACAGAGATATACTAATCCATGGCTGAGCCTTAGAGGAGTATAAACACAGTGTTTTTTGTAGTCACTGTTGACTGATTTTGGATCAGCCTATGAAATACCAAATCCCTGGCCTTCATCACAGGAGGAGAAATTAAATCTGCTACCAAATCAGCTTGGAAGCTAAACCCAAAAATGATACTGAGACGCTGGGGAGGAAACTGACCAGCTCTGACACTGTTCAGACAAACACTGACACTCAGTGGTTGGAAATGGAATTACAGCCTTTTTAGCTGCTTATAGTCATGCAAATATTGCTCGGTTTCTCATTTGCTGAAACACATTCGTCCATTCAGACGTTAGTTTTTTTAAAACAGTTCACACACTGGCCTAAACTGAGAGTTGCTGGCCAAAATGCACATTTTCAAAATGCTCTAACACTCACAAAACATTAAAGGCATGCAACAAAAGCAAATATTCCTATCAAACAACACAACTTGTGGTCAAACTACTATATCTTATTAATCAATCACTGAACAAGGAACAAAGAAATACAAAATACAGCTATCAATATTAGGGCTGGATATCTGTATGCAATACCTTTAAGGTAACAACCAAATACCAAGTAGTATAGAAGTGTGTCCGGTCAATCGATATCTGCATTTCGATTCTTTATGTACCCAAATCTAGAAAAGATGTTTGGTTTTTCTAGCTGCCAATCCATGCAACCGTTCTCAAATTTAATGCAACGTCTGAATGGCCTACTACCACAGCAGCCACAACCCATACGGCGTATTTGTTTTCAGTTTAGTGTGCCGAGATGCCACCAAAATGTCTAAAAGTTTGCTGGCATTTTACGCAACTGAATGCTGCCGTTCACATGATGGGTTTTGATGAAGTAAAAAAAAAAAGGTATCAAATGAAGTACTCTATCAGTTTCATATTTTTTTAAACTATACCCAGCCCTAATCAACATTAACTGGTTAAACCTTAATTTGTGATATATATTTGTGCCATTTGTCGATACTCTACATAGTTATAGCAGGTGCCAAAGAAGAGGCAAGCAACCCTATCACAGTACAAATTGTACTCTTTTCTCTAAAGATGTTTTTACCAGAGATAACGAACCCTTCTACACTCTGCACCTGCAATGTTCTTTTCATTCATTTTACAATATTACATTCATTATTCATTTTCAGGTGCCTTTGGCCTCTTTGATCCATGCTTGCAAATAGTAACACAGATGTGGTATCTTTTATGGATGGATAAGGACTGGCTGCTTGTTGAAGAGTTGTGCGAAGGAGATTCACACAGGTGTGTTTGAGACTCCCAATTATGCAAGTAATTTCCATCAGCTGTGAATAGAGATGCTTTTCTTTTATTCAGCACAGTTAATCCAATAGAGATCTATGACAAAAAGTAAGTATTTCACTAATGGAAATATGGTCTATTCATAAAACTGGGCTGTCTATGTGGTAGAAAGATGCAACTACTTTTGAGAGATGACAGAGAAAAAGGGCTGCCGTTTGCTTTTGCTCAAGAGGTAGCAAATCTACAACTACTAGAATGCACTGCGCTGCATTAGACCAATAAATGCTGGTGGGTGACACAGCGCTAACCTAAATTATGTTTCTGAAAACATTTTAAGGCAAAAAGTAGGCAATACAATAAAAGAATCTTGGTTTATATTTGATCAGCACTGCTTTGTTTTACTGTTTGATGTCAGTTTTCAGCCTCTTTTTTCACTATAGAGGAAAGCTGCCCACTTCCTGTTCACAAATTCTCATATTACAGCCAAACTGTGCACTAAAATAGGACATTTTAGGATCTTCGTTCATGTGTGATCAGCGCTGCCTGGTTTTACACTTTAATCTGAGTTTAGTCTGAGAGAGAGAGGAGCAGGTCCCTCGCTTGATCCGCTTCTATACTCTTTGTGTCTGTGGTAGTGGGCATATGAAAATGCAGCAGTACAACCTGTGGCTCGAGCAACAGCCTTAGAGCCAGGGAAAATCCGCAGTATGACGCGTTGGAGGGAAGTTTGCCATAGTTCATTTACACATAATACCTACACTGTTATGATACAAAGCTGGTTAAAAATGAGCAAAGTATCACTTTAACTGTTTTTAAAAAGGGTGTGAACAATGTGTGAAACCAATGACAAAGTGTTCACACGTTTGCAAGAGCAGACTTCTGTTATGCTAAAAAGGTGAACATGAATATCAAGCGGATCCCATTTTCATTAAGTGTGTCTTAGCAATCAAGGAAACGCATGTTTATTATTTGCATTTAACAGAAACTCATCACCTCACCTACACGGCAAAAAGCACCTTTTGTCCGCCGTGTTCCTCTCTGAGTGAATGTCTGTCAATTTAATCTACAAAATTCGACAGTATTATTTGTTGCACACATCTGTGCAAAGCTGCAACTTGGCAGTGTAGTCATGAAGAGTCCCTGAGTAAGCTACTGAATATAAAGGAACTTTTACAGTGGTTCACATTTGCATGCTACAGAGCTGTTAAGAGCAGTTTTTGTGTTTGTGTACTGTGTTCACATTGCATTTTAGGATTTTACAGTGTCAACACATTCAAAATTGACATTGCTAATACACACTCGTACAAGTGTAACAGTCAAGCTAAATGTGTGAGCAGTACAGCATTTGTGTTTGCACCTCGTGACAAAGCAGCTTTTGAATATCCCCTTGTGTTCAGAAGGTAAACGTGACCCTCGATATGAAAGCCGCCCTCGCCTACGCAGCAAGACACAGCTGTAAAGAGGAAGTGAGCGGACAGAGGAAAGAGAAAGAATGACAAGACAGGGAAATGAGAGTAACAAGGGCAAGAGCGAGATAGAGAAAAATGAGCAGGGAAGGGCGACAGGTCTGACAGCTTCGGAAGAGAGAAGCTGCGAAAAGAGAGATGTATGTGAGGGTTTAACAGGGCAAGGAAGAATGTCAAAGGATGAAACACAATGAGTAGTGTGCGCATGTGAGTGTGTATCTTTGTGTGCGGGTGTGTTAAAGAAAGTCGGAGAGAGCAAGTCCATAAAACATTGATACTGCCTTTCCCACTGTGTTTCTGTTGAAGTGAAGCAGCTGGTAGAAAAGCTACTCAACTTGACATCCAGTGATGCTGTGGTGAATAAAAACATGACCTTTGACCTCCGATCAGTGGTCATCATCAGACAATCCACCACCAACATACACAACTATAAAAGTATACTCAATAGAGTGCAGATCTCAGCCAGGCGGCTGCCCGAGCTGATCGTGGCCATTCTAAATAATTCCTGTCATTTCAGCAGAGGCGGCGCAGCAAGTTTCTGAAGCTAATAGAACACACGCCTCGTCTATTTTTGATGGAGCCGTGGCGCGTTGCAGAGAGCAGAACAAGATTCCCTGCTAACAGGCACTGTACGTGAAATATAGATACAATACAATTCTGAGAGGTTTGAAACTCCAGGGATTGTAACACCAAGTCCTAACTGAGGAATCTGTATTTTTAACGACTACAACACAGCCAGAAATCTTTGATCTGTGTCATTCATAACTGGACTTTTAACCGTATTAACTTTATCTGTAGGCTACAGCACAAGAAAGCAGGAAATAACAACAATGTACAGAACGAAAATTGGCAAAAAAAGAAACCATTTAACCACATAGCCTGCTTAGAAGCACAAATATCAAGGAAAAATGACCAAATCTGCCAGTCTACAAAATCAAGTTGGCAAATGCTCTGCTTCTGAAACACTCCATTTGATGCCATGCAGCGAACAGAACAAAGCCTTGTTGCAGCTGGGCCCAATGGAATTGTCCCTTCTGGCTTCCATACAGTCAAAATGGCAGTGAAGACAACAAAAACAGGGACTAATTCATCTTGCAACATGCCTAATTTTAGTGGATTATAACACATTGGGTGTGAAATTTATCTGCACATACTCCAGATAAAAATAAATCCAAAATTTATTATGGCCTGGCCAGAATGTGGTCTACAACAGACTAGTTACGGCTTGCGGTTTTTAACCAAACCAAACGGTTTCTGGAAAACCTGCAGCCCCCATGAGTTGGTTAATGCCGGGATCACACTACACAACATCTTTCTCTGTTCCGACGGTCACTATGTCAGATTAGGTGATTGTGGAGTCATAAAATCGTGCTGTGAGTTGGCCGACAGACATGACACACTACACAATGGTCCACACCAATCATCCCTGGTCGTCTTTCACGACGTGTGTGATGTTGTTGTGATGTTGGTTACTCTTGTCCTATTTTTATTATCAGTACTATTATTTCAGTCACTGTGGCTGTTCATGTGCCAGCTGAAATGTTACTACGATAGCATTCTAATCTGGCATAGTGACCGTCAGAACAGACAAAAATGTTGTGTAGTGTGAACCTGGCAAAACATGCTAAACTTTCTGTTGGGATGTCGTGAGGTGTCCCAGACGTGGGATGTTGTCTACTACAGTTGTCGTCTACTATAACACACTACACGAGATAAAACAATGGATTATTGCGTACGACATTTGTTATCGTTCACGATCCGAGCGGACACCATAAGACACTGCATTGGACTATAATCGGGCAATCACCGCAAACAAGAAAGATCCCTGAGCATACAGTCATGTGCACACAAAATATTAGGCTGATTGGTCCAGTAGTTTGCAAGATTAGCTGCGGACAGATGGCTACACACACTCAAGCACACATACAACCAAATGCATGATGATGAGATAAAAATCAATTTCTCTTTACATCATTTAACTTATTACAAACATTTTACTTTGCTTCTCTGGAATAAATATTCCCTGTACTTACATGTAAAGGCTGTTTTTAGATGTAACAGTTATTTCAGATCTTGCTGTCTGCTCTGTTACTGCAGGTTTATAATAGGTACAGTAGCAGAGCTCTGGATTCAACACTGTGATGTTAATGTTTCCAAACAAGCAGAGGAAGAAAGAAGGAAGCAAAACGGAGAAAAAAAACATAAGAAAGAGAGGCAGCGAGATTAAGAGACAGAAACACATCTATTTTGAACTCTTTCTCACTCTCCCTGTTTTCCATTTCCAAAATAACACGATTTTCACACCTGAGACAATTTCCACGAAAGCTGTGAAATGCAGATAAGCGCGTGTGTTTGTGTGTGAGTGTGTTAAGTTTCCTCTCTGTCTGTCCGTCAGCATAATGAGACACCAAATGCATGCAGCTATACACTCAGACAGAACACACACGCACACATGTGCTCTGAGGATGCAGTTCCAAAGAGTCTTGTCTCACAAAGGCAACTATAACTGATGAGTGTGTCAGCCATAGATGGGCTTACCAGGATAAAACACACACACACGCAGTAACACACACATCAGGAAGCAGTGAAACAAAGCCAGGGACAATCAACAATAAGTCAAGAAAAGACAACCACACATTGTCATCAGGAGCTTGAGTGTAATTAGAGATTTGTGATCACAATTAGAGGTGGAGCAATACATCAGCAGGCCAATGCTGTCGGCTGAAATCAGGTTCTGATATCACAGACTATTGGTACGTCTGTGAACACTGGCAAAGAAAGAAAGAAAGAAACTGCAGCGGTAAATGTTTAGTGGTTCATTATCGACCTTGGAAATGGCAGTTTAATAAAAAAAAGAACAATCTTACCCCAAGTTCCTTTTAGTAACTGTTCTGAACCTGTCAATCATATCCTATGTACTGCACCTAAATCCACATGTTATGTCTTAGATACCCATTATGTGTGCTATTGTTCAACATAGTTTTGTGTTCACAAACAGTAGTATGTAACTTTTCAGATGCACTGAACTGTAATTACTATGTCACCTCCTGAGAGCCTTTTTGCAGGTTGGAGACATGTAACCATGGTAACCTCTGCCAACCTCAGCTCTACCTGTAATTTAAAAATGAAGCTCAGCGTAAGTTCAATCAGGAAGACTTTCTTTATGCTCATCCATTCACAAGTCTCTCCCTCCCGCTCCCCTCCTCCACCCTGTTCACCTCCAGCCATCGTATCCAGAGTCCAGGGCAAGCTCAACAAAGGCTCATTCCTCTACTCATCTACATCATCTGCACCTCTCTGATTGAAATAATTTTAAAACTATATTATGCCAAGCAAAGTGAAATCTTACACTTCTTACATTCACTTACACTTAAATTAAAGCATGTTGATGTTACAGAACTGTCTTAGTGGCTGTTGCTTAACATTGTGGGATATGTATGCCAGTGTAGCATCCAGTGTTTGCATGCTGTAGTATTTAACCAGAAATAGTATGCTGTTCACATACTATTTGGACAAACTAAAAAGATGGAGTTTCCTCAGCTGTGACAGAATTACAGATGTTAAAGTTCCCATCTTATTAGTGCAGTTTCAGGATCTCTTTTCAAGCTGGATGTTTTAATTCCATGAGATGAAAACTCTATCTGCTGATGAAGATCAGGTGATATGATCCAAAGCTCCAAAACATCTACTAAATGGACGTTGAGATAAGACTGTTTTATTGGCAGCATTTTTGTGAATTTCTAACCATATTTTTATCAGTTCACAATTAATATATTTATATGTGTTTTTATTATTGTTGATTAAATTTGATAAATGTCGAAATAAATGTTCTTGTTGAACTGACAATAATATTATTTACACAAATAATTTACAAAACGAATATTGGACAGTATCTTGTCGTCAGCTTTTTATCATTCTCAAGTACTGATGTCATTATTGACCAAAAGAAATCCAGTATTGGTCAAGTCGAAGTCTGCATTGTTTATCCTGCTGTAGAAATGTAAGGATCTCCACGTTTAAGATAAATTACATGCAGCTCACAAAATCCTCTTGTCCTAAAATGACCTTGTTATCTTCTTTAGAGCAAGTTCCAGTGAGGACAGCAACAGAATAAGCTTAAATAAATACCAAGCTACGAATGAAAAAAGCTAAACTCTTTTTGTTTTCTGTTACAACACAACAAAACCGTGACCAAAGATGCAAGTCCACAGCACATCCAATAAACACGGCACTGACAAATCAGCACATCAATGCCAAAAATGCTGATTGGAAAGCGATGATACACCAGCAATCGCCATCTAATTAACAACTTCACATGTCACCAACAAATCAGCCAATTTCACCATGCAATACCGCATGAGAAGACAGATAAGAGAGAAAGACAGAAAGAGCTGAGAACATGTGGGGAGAGGACACTTTGCAAGAGGAGAGTAAAGTTTAAAAAGAGAGAAAATTGCAAGTGCATGTGAGGAAAAAATGAGACTAAAAAAGGAGCAAGAACGAGAGAGGGAACAGTGAAAAAATGTGTGTAAAAGACAGAAAAAGAGAGGAAATATTTAAACAAAAGTTGTCACCCTACCTCCAGCGATGGCAGTTTTCTTGCCCACTGTAACAGTAACAGCAGTGGTGGCGATCACTATCCTCCCTGCTGGTGGAGCAAAACACACACAATTAGCAAGAATTCACAGAACGTGATCAAAACGTGCAAAAACATGCTTTTCACAAACACACACATAATCCTACCATACACGTACACATGCATATTCATGCACAGGAGCTGAAAAGGAAAATGCTTCTAGAAATATTTATGTCCTCTAATACTGAATTTCCAAGTGTGAGAGCACTCACTGTGATAGTGACAGCTGACATGTTAGCAAAGATATGCCAAAATGTGGTTTTGTAAAATATGTGGGTGACAGATTGAGTTAGACTCAGCTGGTAATATTTAATACAGTCATGCATTCGTCTTGTGTGAGCCTATTCACAGCCGTCGTGCCAGCTGATGCCAACTGTCACCAAGCCGCAGAGTCCAGTCAGATTAACATTTTAAGCATTATGTAACAGGGAGTGTGAAAGCTAAACGACTAATACACTCCTAACAGAAGGACTCTGTGTGTTCCGTGTGTGTGTGTGTCTATGTGCCCCATGTTTATAATTCTGCATGACAATTACAAATTTAGAAAAGTCCACAATTTGGATGACAATGGGATTTCTTTTTGTTTTTGCCATTGAATATTGTAGCATAATGTAGTAACAGACTGACTCTATGAAACCAGATTTTTACTCCTCAACACAAAATCCGTCAAAGACAAGAGAGATACCGACTCAGCACAATCCAAAATGAACTAGAAAGCTTACTGATTCCCTGAGAGAGGAGAGGAGGTTCCTATACTTTAATTGCATGCCCATGCGAAAGAGAGAATGAGACAGGAGAAAAAAGAGAAACAGCAGAGCAAGAAAAAGAAAACAAAGACAAGTGAAGAAAAAAGAGACCACACGACTTGTCATGCTTTGATATTAGTGGTGAGGAAGAACAGACTGAGGATGAATAAAAAGAGGAGGCATGCCAAGTATAAGTAAATTTTTTCCTCTACCCTCCTCCTCCTCCTTTTCCGCCTCCCTTCGTTTTCTCCCTCCCTCCTCCGCTCGGACCTCCACCTCTTCTGCACTCGAGGTGGCGCTATAGTCAGGCTCATAGTCCCTGAATTTATCTAAACACAACAAACTGCATCTAACATCAACCTAAAACACATGCAAGACACTTTCTGTACACTTGTAGCCTACTTGAATGTTGAGATTTAAAATGATGGCAGTATCATAAAATGTTTCATTTTATTGATGTAACTTGAAACATTTATCACCATCTTAAAATATTTGTTCATTTATACAGCCATACTGTGTAAACTCCCATCATACATTTGCACTTTGATTGAACAGAGATCTGACTGTAGCTATAGTCTGAGATCTTAAGATCTTGTCTTGCTGTCTTTTCCTTGTGCTCGGACTGAGCTGGGAAATTAAGCTTTTATGTGCTTTGCTCCCATCACTTGGTATAGCCTTCAAAAAGATTTGAAACTAAGACAACTGGTCTTTCTCCCTGATTTTAAAGCTCTCATAAGTACAAGGGTGACTGAATCGCTTGGGACTTGTCAATGTGCGTAGATATTTTAAAACTTAAAAGTGTTACTGTATATCTCCTGTGTTTTTATTGTGGATTTAGTTGATTGTAACTTTTTCTTTATGCTGCTGTCTTGGCAAGGTCTCCCTTGAAAAAAGAGATTGTTGATCTCAACATGACTTACCTGGTTAAATATGGGTTCAATAAAGATAAATAAATAGAAATAGGACTGAGAAACAGATTTTTCCTCTCACCAGTAGTGCTATTTATCAGTCTAGATTGTTTTGGTGTGAGTTGCTGAGTGTTGGCGATATCAGCCGTAGAGATGTCTGCCTTCTCTAGATTTAATGGAACTAGATGGCACTCGGCTTGCGGTGCTCAAAGCCCTCCCCCCTTGACAACTGAAAAACTTAACAGCATTGTCTCTTTTCAGAAATCATGACCCGGTTACTCAACATAATTCACTCATTTTCAGTAGCCACTAATCCTGTTAGGGGTCATGGGGGGCTGGAGCCTATCCCAGCTGACAGTGGGCGAGAGGCAGGGTACACCCTGGACAGGTCGCCAGACTATCACAGAGCTGACACACAGAGACAGACAACCATTCACACTCACATTCACACCTACGGGCAATTTAGAGTCACCAATTAACCTGCATGTCTTTGGACTGTGGGAGGAAGCTGGAGTACCTGGAGAATACCTACGCTGACATGGGGAGAACATGCAAACTCCACACAGAAGGGCTCCGAGCCCTCCAACCCAGGTTTGAACCAGAAATCCTCTCACTGTGAGGCGATAATACTAACCACTGCTCCACCATGCCGCCATCCACAGACCTTGTTGTGTGCAATTTCATTAAGGAACTAATTCCCTCTACTGAACTAAACACGACAACTGTATCAATGCACAAAAGCAACTTGCATCTACTCATGGTCGAGAAGCTCTTGCTCGTGATGGTGCTTTAATATTAGCCAGCAGCAGATTCACGCTGCCTTTTGTGCAGTGATATGGTTGGCTGGTGTAGTTCAGAAGGGAGAAAACAGTTCCTACATTAAACTGCTCACAGCAAGGTCTGTGGATTATCTTGAGTAACAAAAGTCAAATGCATTTTTCGCACCTTAAGTCAAGTCCTATCTAGTTCCATTATATTCTAGAGAGGGCAGACATCTCTAAGAAAGACAAGTAATGGGAAAATATGTACTTTTGATTTTGGGGTGAACTGTCCCTTTAAACGTAATGTCATGCATAGATTTAGTACATACAGTTTAGTAGCTGTTGGAAGTAATAAACAGCCTAAAAAACACAACTGCATTTAATCTGGATGTGTAATTAAGTGAGGTAGTTGATATATATGCACACACTCTGCACTCTGTAATCAGCCTCATACTCAAAATACGACAAAATTACATTTAAATCTGCACTATTAAGTGAAGATTAAATTCAAAGCCATGTCTTTTGTTGCTGCCTGAAGCACTTTGCAGCAAACATGTTTTTTTAAAGCACTTTAAAAAATATGTTTCATTCCAGCAGAGCTAAATAAGAAAATTAAATCCAGAGGTAGAGAAGGGTCGGGCTCAAAATCCCATCATGTTACTGACTTTCATGTCTCGACTGCATATACAGATGGAGTTAAGTGTTAGTGTGATGTGATGATAAAAGTGATGACAGTAGCTGTTAGCGTTGTTACTCTGAAGCCACGGATTATTCTTCACAACAACAATATTCCCAGAATATGAACTGTGGTGAAGAATAAACCGAAACAGAAAATCCATCAAGTCCGAACTGACACATTTTTCCAAGTGTATTGGATACAAACGACATACATTTACAACAAAGTAAACACACAGGAGCAGTTGTAGGCTGCTGGCTGTAGAGAAATGAGCCTGTCACTGAGAGATTTTTGGCTCAACTTGCTGAACATGGCTGAGAAAATTGGAAATAAAAAAAGCACAGGAAGTGCTGTGTGTGCCCGTGTGTTTGTGTGTATGTGTTTGCTCAGTAAGGGTATCTCCTCTACCTTTAGTCTCCTGTCTGGGCACGTAGTATAGAAACTGCCCAGCTGGATTCTCGGATGCTCTGCGGAACCACACTGGGAAATGGTCCAATGTGAACATATTCTCCTTGTCTGAGGAGGTCAGGAAAGACCTGTGGAGAGATAAAAATAAACCTTGAAGGAAAAGAACGTCCTATGTACTGACTAATTATGATGACAAGAGGAAAGAGGGGAGATTTAAAAGGGGATAGGAAAAAGAAAACAATAGGAAGATTTGGGGGAAATTGAGGAAAGACAGTGAACACTCATTACTAGCTACTCTTTTATTGACCACCAGAGGGCGAACTCTCACCTTACTGGAATTGCAGCTTCAATTCAGCTCTTTTTTACTGCTATAGTTTTCATAAAATCAGTTTAACACTTAATCTATTTTCAGTTTTAAACCTTTTGATTGTGGACATAATGGCTAGTTGGATGTTTCTGTTTGATTTATTTTTATTTTGAAATACAGTGTTATCCCATCCATAATCTAAAAAACAAAAATGGATCTACAAGCAGTGAAAAAAAGATTTTAGTGCCAAGAGTAAAAGAAAGAATTGTAGGAAAGAATCTTGTATGAAGCCTTGTTCTCATTTAGATTGACTCGTAATTAATTTCATTCTCAAGGGGTGGCTATGAAAAAGAGCCATAACATACCCACACACATACAGAGAGGAAGAGATAAAGGCTAAAATAAAATAACATAAAATAAAATAAACATGCTTGTAGCTGTTTGGCTTCACATAATTGCACACGTTAGATATCTGGACACAGAGGAGAATACAATAGGGAAAAAAATACTAAATAAAAAAAAATAATATATATATATATATATATAAAAACTAAATATTTTTAAAATAAAGTTAAAAACTTATCTGTTCACTTTTTTAATGCTGCAACCCTTTTAAAATCTAGGGTGATTTCATAAATTACAGTTTAACAACTCTATGATTTTATGAATCAGTTAATCGATGTTTTAAACTGTTCTCACTGTCCTCTTACATTTAATTGCCTTGTCTGTTTTATGTCCATTGTGTCTATTTTTATGTGAAGCACTCATTTCTTATATGCAAGGTGCTATATAAATAATGTTTATTACTATTATTATTATTATTAAAAAGTTAAGTAATTATCTTGACAAAGTCAGGTCTTAGAGGTTTGACATATTGCACTGATTTTATCCCAGTGTTGTACGTTAATGTCCATCTTTAGGTGTAAAGAGAAAGTCACCTTTTCCATCCTGTAAATATTCATTGTCACATCGATTCAGTTATTTATAATATGACCGGCATACATCATCCATCTTCTGGTCAGAGCCTTATTCCCTGCTGCCAGCAATATACCCATTAAGTATTTGCCAATACCTTTTGCGTCAGGGGGGATATAGCCTAAATATATGACTTTCAAATCTCACGGTATATCTATGTTAGAGATGGATTGAATTGCTTGTGTATTTCTTTCCAGTAATACTGTATATCTTGGCAATCCCAGAAAACATGATCGAGGTTTGCAGTTTGACAGCCACAGTTCCTCCAGCATTAAGCACTACCATTGTCATAATGTGCCGTCATAAAACAAGTAGTGAAAAATCAAACTTCATTTTTTCCAGTAAAATTCCTTCCACGCATGAGATTTTGTGCTTTTCCATTGAAATACGCAGATACCTTGCCATTCTTCATCTGTTATTGACAGGTCTCCTTCCTTCTCCCATCTGTCCTTTACATAGACTTAGAGAGTCGAGAGATGACCCTTCCTTTAATATCTGATTAATATGCATTTATAAATAGTTGGATAAGGGTTTACTGGCTTCTCTGGGTTGGAGGAATCTATAAAAATCTCGCTTTCCTATTTAAAAAGTCTCCCTTAATGTTTGGATGAGTTTAATTTGTCTGTATGATGCCACATTAAGATGTTACAACTCTTTTATCCAGAATTTAAATCTATCATCCAGCTTATTTGATGTAAGATGTGATGATATATAATATACACAAAGATTGTTTTTATTACTTACTTGGCAATTCTCTTCTCAACACCAGCGTATCTCTGGAATCTCATCAGGCCTGAACGAGTGCCCAAGAATGCCGTTTCCATCCCCTCGTCCATACTGAAAGAGAGACAGAGAAAAAAATGAGACTGACAAAGAGGGAAGTCGAGCAGATAGAAGGGTAAATGTTTTTTAAAAAATAAATAGATTTATCATGTCGAAAACTCCATGTCCTCATTAAAGTGGAAACTGACACGTTTTGGTTTAATTTATCATGATGAAGTAAATGTGGATTGCACAATGTAATGGCTATAGAACAATGACCCCATCTGCATTTAGATTGGTTCCCTATAAGCCTCGTTTTCACTGTGCAATTCCGTCTGCCACCAGATACAATCTCCTGGGAAAATGAGGGTTCAATTTACAGCACAAATGAAGTGCGTCAAACATTGCACAACCAAAATGGGAAGAGGGTGGTGCTCTTTTTTCCCTGGTAGCTAATGAAAACTATCCCCATTTACAAAGAAGTATCAATGTACGTTCTTTGCATCCTCAGTAGCATAAATGGCGGACAGTGGAACAACCAAGGTTAATGTGGACATTGAAAGTGATCTTTGTCTTGACAGCAGCGTGTGCATGTGTGTTATTATTTACCCAGATGTGTTGAGCATGAGTGCCGTCCAGTAGGCTTCCATAGGAGCCGTGACCACAGCGTCAAATAGAGTTTGTTGCAACAACTGCACATCACCTGTTGAGAGAGAAAAAACATAAATCTAGTGCTAATGATGAATATTAGCATTAGAAAAGGAAAGAGGAAGTCAGAAAGAAAATTTTAAGCGCTGAATAATGCCAGACATTTTGAAGGTCACAATCACATCACAATTTACCTGCAAATTATGTCCAGACAAATTTTAACTTTTTAAATGCTCAATTTAGATTACTGCATCTTTCAGGAACACACCTCACAAATAGTGTGATCAATAATTTGGCAGAGTTTGACCACTATTTTTAATTTTACTGTGATTCAAAATAAGACAATCTCTCACGAGATCGGAAAAAAAGTTGACAAAGATGGAGTGGTGTGTTCAAGGATACATCGTACTGTGTGTTATTTTCTCCTGCGATCTCTGATGTGCATGTGCTGAAGTTAAAGCGTCCACTTACACTCCAGATCTGGTTCTTTGCCAGTGAGGTACAGCACCACAGCCTGCATCTGGGTCAGTTTACGGTGGGCCGGGTCAATGTCTGTCTCACAATAGGTCCTACAAACACACGCACATACATCAAAAAAATGTACTGTAGTCATATTTTCACGAAGAGCTTCAACTGTAATATCTATGTTTTGCTAGTTATACAATACTCACCATTCAGTAGCTATGTTCAGGTCTGGAGCCAGTAAGTCATGGAGACCTGAAGCAAAAAAGACGTGAGACAGAGAGTAAGAAAGACAGAGACAAATACAGAGAAGCTTAGACAGAAAAGACTTACCCTCTTCAACGGAGACGTTTCCAATAAAGATATACTGTCCATATCCTCTAGTCAGCACTATGCCCAGACTGTCAAACAGAGAAGTTATTTGTTATTGGCAGGATGAGTCACGCTCATCATAACTCTTATTTCTACAATAAGCATTTGTTCCTTCATTTCCATAACCGCTTATCCTGTTGGGGGTCGCAGGGGGCCTGGAGCCTATTCCAGCTGACATTGGGCGAGAGGCAGGGTACACCCTGGACAGGTCGCTAGATTATCACAGGGCTGATACATAGAGACAGACAACCATTCACACTCACATTCACACCTACGGACAATTTAGAGTCACCAATTAACCTGCATGTCTTTGGACTGTGGGAGGAAGCTGGAGTACGCGGAGAAAATCCATGCTGACACGGGGAGAACATGCAAACAGAGGGTTCAAACCCCACAGCCCTGGTTTGAACCAGAAACCCTCTTGCTGTGAGGTGACAATGCTAACCACTGCGATACTGTGCCACCCGCATTTGTTCCTACTCTGAGCAAATGTGTAGGCTAGACAGAAAAGAAGGATAAACAAGATATTACTGCGTTTGATGCTACGTTTTTGCCATTAATAATTTCGTACAGGTAGACAGGTTTTGGTTTGTTGGATGTGGTGGATATCATTTAAAACCTAACACTTCAGGTAATCCTGTGAAAGGGAGTGTGTGACTTTAACATAAAAATGACCGCCCGTTAAATTCAAGCCCTGGCCAAACAAGTTCACACATTGCTAATTAAGCCTGTCGCTGGCAGGGAAAGCCCTCTGCTGTTCACAGTATACCAGAGTTGTGGTGTCTGTGGCAACTGCCCTATGCAGATGCACCAGACGTGACAAGTTTTATGTCAACTAGCCAGAGCTACAGGGGGCAGGAGGTGAGGAGAGACTGTAGCAACAGCGCAGCAGCTAGGAATATGGCAGAAGCTATGGTGGTAAATACTAACAAGTTTTCGTTCCCTCTGCCCTTGTTTTTATGGGAAACCTTGCTGGAAGATGTGAAGATGTGAAGTGGTTTTGGGGGCGCGGGAGACGTGGTAAGCTTCTCTGCAAGCATACAACAGTGTGTGTAATAACTCTTACTGCCAGAGAGGGGAGATAAAAGCTCTGCAGTCCAAGTTTAGGTTAAAAGCAATCGAACAAACCTGAATGGTGTCTCGTTGATGTCGGTGTAGAAGTAATCATTCTTCAGGAACATCACTCTCCTCTGTGAGAGATACAGAGACAGACTGAGTTTGTAAAAATGATAGTAAACACGGAGAGACAGACAGCATGTATTTAAAAGATAAAAAATACAGAGCCAAATTATCTGCAGATAAAAAAAATAAGAAAAGACAATAAATTCGCACAGGAAGAATCTAATCTCTGAGCTACTGTAACAGTGCCTGTTGCTGTCTTGACAAACACAGACAGACTCACAAAAACAGAAGTACTTACTCCTTTATCCACTGAAGTTCTCACGTCTAACGACAACATCCCAGTTTCTCCTTTAACCATAGCTGTCCTCAGCTGAAACATAGTAATCACATAATACTTGTTTAAGGATCCTGAAAAACACAACTCAGACTGACAAACTGTAAAGTGACAGAGTGTCTGTTACTCACTTTCTCTTCGGTGTCTTCCCATTCCACCTCTGCCAGATCAACACTGTTATAGTTGGGTTTTGGCTTGAGCGTCTTCCCCTCTTTATACTGTCACATACATGCACACAAACATACCAACAACAAAACAAATCATAAGGAACCTATCCCATTTTATCATGCTTGGTTGACTGCATAAAATCTGTCAAATGGGTTGTAAAGTTTCAGCAGTTTCTCAGTTTCTCAATTCACCATACAAAATGATTTTTGTCTGTACCAGAGGTCGTAGGTCAGGATGAGACAGGATGTAGCCGTTGTTGGTGATGAGGTAGGCGTAACCATGGACACCAAGCTGAGGAGACAGGAAGAGATAAGGACACAACACACTACACTCATTACTGTGAATGATATTATAAATCAAATGTCACAGACTGCCTCAGAGAAGAATCACTATAGAGTATTTTATTCACGTTCACGACACAGTATATTATTCTGTATATTGTGGATGGTTTACCTTGTATCTCGGAGCTAATCTCATCAGTTCTCTCAAGGGCACATCAGTTCCTACCACTCCCAGCAGAATCCCATGAGACAGCTACAGGAAACACACAGCGGGTTCATAAATGAACAATTTCAGGTCACCTTAAGGGTAATGGTATTAATGGTGATTAAAAATGAATACTTACTGTCTCTTTCTTCTTGCTGAACACAGGCATGGCTACCGAGGTCATCAGGAGCAGGCTCTGGGCCTGACTGTTGAACAGCTGTGGTACACACATTTACAAGAACAACCACAATGACATACTCTGTGTTTTTTTATTTATTCTTCTGTTAAAGCTAAATTAGTTAGCTAAGTTAGGAGAAAACAACTGTAAATATAAATGAAGTCGGTTAATATTGTTGCTGTTGACCAAAGGTGAAAAATTAAGTGAAGTGGAGGTGGTTAGGGAGGCTAACGGCTTACAGAGGGGAAGCAAAAAGAAGCTAAGAAAAGTTCTAGGCTAACTAGCTTCAGGCTAGATGCTAACTAAAAGCTAACGTTGGCATTTGAAGCAAAGGTGTAGCAATTAAGCTAACAATAAACTACTGTTAGCTGTTGACTGGAAATAAAAGGCTAAGGAATTTTATACAGCTTAAGTTATTCAAGAAGGAGGTTTAGCTAAAATTTGAGCTCTAACGTTAAGTAACATTACCTCTTTTGTGGTCGGGAGCTGAAGGTGAAGATGGAGGAAAGACGACAAGCATGAAATGGCAGTGAAAAGATGCGCATGAAAACAGATACTGAGATAAAGGAGGAAACATAAACCAAAAAAAAAGAAGCAGGCAGAGGTGGGGGAGCAGACAAGGAAAAATTTGAATTGAACAACTGGCGTGTTTTTAAGAGTTAGGTAGTTAGCTTAATAGTTAGCTTTGTGGCTTAACAATTGCAGTGTTGCTAACAGTATACCACAAAGTACAGTGAGTTGTAATGTTTTCAGGAAGAAATACGATAAGGGATTAAATTCACTAAAACATTACAGTCACTTATGCTTTGATAATTTGAGGGATGGCTTTTTGCTTTCTTGCTATCATTTAAATGGGAAGGTGGTGTCTAACGTTAGCTTGTTGCAGGGGCTGGAAGTGCATGTTAGCTGCCTAGCTGCTGTCAAGAAGTGGAGGAATATTCTCTTTGTTAAAGTAATATAATCTCTTTTTTTAAATGCATAATAACTAATGAGTAATGTATTTCATTTTCTAAATAACATGCCCAACACTAGTTGCTAAAAAGACCAATTCACAGTGTTTGTTTACAATAACTTCCAGGTAGAAAACTCATACTGAGCAAAAGCTGCCTCAATTGGTTAGTTTTTTAGCTACCTAAAAAAGGCCGCGGAAAAAGGCATTGTCAGTTTAAGTGTACGCTACATTAAGATAGAGCTGTCATGATACAAAAATCTTTGTTTTGGTACCAATACTAATATGAATTTCGATACTTTTCGGTACTTTTTCCTAAGGAAAAGTCCTTTTGGATACAAACCTTTAG
Organism: Epinephelus moara; assembly: GCF_006386435.1. Lineage (NCBI taxonomy): Eukaryota > Metazoa > Chordata > Actinopteri > Perciformes > Serranidae > Epinephelus > Epinephelus moara. The sequence goes on from NC_065528.1 coordinate 19,321,147, forward strand.
AACAATTAATAGTAAGGGTGTAACGGTACCAAAAAAAATCACGGTTCCAATTAATAGTAAGGGTGTAACGGTACCAAAAAAAATCACGGTTCGGTAAGTACCTCGGTACGGACATCATGGTTTGGTTGCTCAAATGTTTCACCAAGTTGGTGTTGTCTCGTGATGTCTCCCTTTGCGCGGCAGACTTTCTCTTGCCTTTTTTCACGTGTGCCAGCTGCGAATGTTGATACAGGTGTTGTCATACACACCACTTGCGCAATCTGTGCTCCAGTAGGAACAAGGAAGGCGTTTGTGTGCATAAATGAATTAAATAAATTAATGAATTGAATCAATTTACAAAGTACCGGTATTTTCCAAATGCAGTATAGTACCGTTTGGAATACTCTAGTACCGCGGTACTATTTTAGTACCGGTATACCGTGCAACACTACATTAAGAATATTTTCACTGTTTCACTTTGCCGTCAGACAGCCTTTTCCAACGGGGAACTGAAGCCGCTATCTCACCAGACTCCTTTTACAAACAGGCTACAGTCATTTTACTTCACGGAACACTGGAGTTGCTGGTCTACCACTGTCTCCATTAGTTAGTGTATAAGGTAAAGTGGAGAAAATATTCCAGATATAGCATACACCTAAACTAATATTTATTTTCATATGTTTGATCGTCTGAACGTTACCCTCAGACAACACTGTACCACTGTGGATCAGACCATAGGTATGAATGTGTTAAATAGTGTAAGCATATTTCTGCAAACTTCATATCAACAATTTATCAAACCAAACTGTCATAACTCTCTTAAAAACAAGATGATGAGTTATAGTTCAGTGTTTGATTAATGGTTTTACATTTAAAAGCCTGTTTTCAGTGTCCTGGTGTGTGTCTTTCCTGATACTTATGTCACCACCATTTATTGTGGAGCTGCAGGGTTGCTGTCAGCTTGTTACCAAACTACTAAATTCTGATTCGTCCTCACTAACATCAACTGGGAGAGTTAATTTTACCCTCCTCTTCTTTGAAGAGTCACAGAACAATATTGCATTTATTCTATTAATGGAAGAAAACTGTGTGTAAAATATAAGCATACAGTATGCTCTGCGTAGAGGACTCACAAAGTGCACCGTTGTAGTAGACTATACAGTGTCATAGCGTGAACTTTATTGAAACTATAATTATTAAACTTATCAAGGTTAATTTGTAGAGATAAAAAGAATATTAGGATGACTGTTAGACATTTGAACAGTATATAAACCTAGATACACAATACCTAAAACTGTCCAGGTGGGATTACATAACGGTACGATTTGCATTTTAACAATTTTCTGTTACTTAATTATTAAATAAAGTACATTAAGCAATAAAAAAATAACTTTTACCCCTTTAATATGGTGAATCTATTTTTTCCAGATTGTAAAATGACAGAAAAATATGTTTTCAGACCATTTTCTTTTAGAGTTGATGGAGGTAAACCATGTAAGAAAGGCCCACAAGAAGGGACTCAGTATGGCCTCCAGAAAGTAATATGAAAGTATAAACAGTGCTACTAGTTCTTTAGGGCTCTGGCTCTATTTTAAAGTCATTCATTAATTCATTTTCTGTAACCGCTTATCCCTTTGGGGGTTTTGGGGGGGCTGGAGCCTGTCCCAGCTGACATTGGGCGAGAGGCAGGGTACACCTTGTACCCTTGAGGCAACATGGTACTGTAAAGTGTTAAATGTTTTTATAGAGAGAGATATAGAGATTGCAGTTGAATGTTTATTTCTGTTGCCCTGTATGATGGATTATTATGCCAGATAATACTGATGAAAGATAACAGTGTGTTTCCCAGCAAGCACACTGATAATGGGAGAAGCAGACTGACCACACTGTCCATATACGCCTCAGTCCAGATGATGTCGTGATCGTGGTTAATGACCATTGGCCGGCTGAGAACATGGAGGTACTCCATAACGTTTTCCTGGACGTCAGCCAGTGTGGAGACGTGTGTGTAGTAACCTGCAGGACATACAAATATATGTACACACACTTTATATATATATATATATATAACACAAATTACTCAGATGGAAAACCCAGGACCCATACATTTTAGCAAAGAAAATGTTCACCGTATTATTTTTATCTTTCTGCTTCTGGCCTTTGGGTATTACATTTAAGCAGCAATTTCACTTATCCGACTTCAAATACCACGTATTCCCAAAAAACACTAAGCTGTTTTCAATGAAAAAAAAACAGCTTGAATCTCTCATCAGTGGAAATGTGTTTTTGGCATTTTTTGTTTTTTGGTTTTTTTTATCAGCTTGGCTTAGTCTAAGGTTTATGGCATTTCTACAAGTGGGAGACGATGACGTCAATGGGATACCTGCAGTGAAGCTGCTCAGTGACAACAGGCTACTGAAGCACTGCCAGATATGAATATGTGAATGTGTGCAACCCTTTTCCCCTTTGTAATGTCTCCTGAGGAGTGCTGCTGTGAATGTTATTAAGTAGAGCTGCTTACTCAACTAAAACTGAACCTGTATAGGTTTTTGCAGCAGTGTAACGTTAAGCATTTTCGTCTATTTATGACAGATATTTTGTTGCTGGCAGAAGCAACTGCCAGTGTACGCAACAGAAGGGAGTGCACCTGTTACCTATTACACACAGAGACACACACGCAGATATGATATTTTTTGGCCAGGGATGTGTTTACAGTGTGATGATCTGTGATGATAATCAGGTATTTAGTCATGGATTTTTGGTGTGCACAGAGCAGGATAAAGTGATTATTTTCAGGTCTGAGCTGCTGCATGACCCCATGTAATTCACAAGAGGGCAGCACCTGATACAGTCCCATGCAGCACCACCTGGGAACACCACAAAGGCCCAGCACACCTCATTTTATGCCCTGTTTTGTTTAAAACTTAGCAAGTAATTGCAATAGTTTTTACATCAAATTCTCTATTTCTTGTTGCTGAAGTTACCCAAAGTTCTCATCCTGAATTTTGTGGCAGAACGAGGGATTCAATCTAGCAAGTTTTATGTCACAAAGTACTTTATACGACATTTAGGCAACTGATTCTTCCCCATCTTACCCTTGTTGTTGCAAGCAATCCATTTTACATTTTCAGCAAATGTCATCTCTCGTCCAATCAGATAGGTGAACACTCGCACCTGGGGAGAAAATAAAGTATATAGTGTGATGTGATAAACCCCACTCATTTGTCACTCCAAACAGCTTTAAAGGTCCAGTGTGTAGGATTTAGGGAGATATACTGGCAGAAATGGAATATAAAATAGTAAGTATATTTTCTTTAGTGTATAATCACCTCAGAATGAGCTGTTTAGATCTACATAGGGAGCAGGTCCTCGACGCAGAATGCCACGTTCACCACTATGTTTCTATAGAAGCCCAGAACAACAAATTTTTCCTCCGACCTCGTCACATATTGATATTTGGTCATGGTCATCAAAATACACAGGAACAGGAAATTTACCGTTTACATGCAGTCTCTTTCAAAATAAATGCACTACGTCAGTAAAATACTGCAAATTGATGGGTTTTTTGCCTTCAAAAACTAACGCACCTGGCTGGGTTTAGGAAAAAGAACAGGGTTTGGCTTTATAGTCTTATGGGATGCAAAAACACTGGTCTCCCTGGCGAAGGTCAGTGTTTGTTGGACCCATTCACTACCCCTCCCGCCCACCCTACTAGGACTTTTGTCGTCTTTCGTTCATGTACCGCCATGTTTCCCCCTGATGCCGCCTAGCGCCATTAAACCACAATGGCAATCAGCCGCGTCATGCTGACGTTTAAGGACAGCTTTTTCGTCAGTGTCTGACGCCGCAAGTCACTGCCCAAGCACTGGATTTCAACAACTTTGGAGCGAGACTAGGTTGCCCAGAATGGACAAACCATTCGTGTTTTCGTGTCAGCCACAGTACTTAGCAGCCTCTCTGTGATGAGAGTGTTGGAAAGCCACGACATTTTTAAAAATGTGAAATTGCTTTATTCTGTGTTTTTACCAGTTAATCACCAGGTCCGTTTGTTTTGGAGATGAGGAGACATCTGTGAATGATCTGACACCCAGTTAAAACCTCCTTAACATCCAATCTTAAAATATCAGAGAAAAAAATGGAAGCACACATTTGCAGGTGCTCCGGCATGCTGAACAGCATCAGAGAAACACGTTTAAGTGCTTTATCCAGTGTTTTTTACCAGTTGAAATTACTGATTCCATGTGTTTTAGAGAGGAAGAGACCTCCTCCTGCAGGTAATATTGCTCCTGCTAAAAACCTTCTGAACAAAGAACACAGAAGGAATTCTTACCTAGAGAAGTTTCAGCTGGTTGCAATCTTCAATCCTTACTGCTAAATAAATCTCACTAAATCTTACACACTGGTCCTTTAAATAAACACTGTGAATGATTCATGTTTGTGTGCTTACAGTACACTTCACTGGTGCGTGTGGTTGTTTATGCTTGTGCGTGTATTTGTGTGTCGTACCCGTCGTTCTGGCCAGTTGAACTCTTCAAAAACATCCTGGAAGTCCTCCATGGCTCCGTCTGTTATCAGCATGATGGCCTGGTTACACAGGCTGCCCTGGCCCAACGCTGTAGCCTAAACACACACACATACACATACACATACACACCCACACACACACAATATACTTGATCTTGGATATTTGTACCAAAGAAATCAGCTGATGGAGACCTGTGGATTGTGTTGTTAAGACCTAGCTGTTGCTGTGGTTGTTGCAGAGAGGCACAAACCTCATTGAGAATCTTGAAAGATTCCTTCATGGCCTTATTCACTTTGCCCTCGCCTTTGACATGAAGCTCTTCAACCAAAAGCTTGAAATGCTGGAGAGAGACAAACAACAAATAACCAAAAAGACATCATCAGTAAGTTGCGCATGTTATCCTGTTGGTAAATGCAGGTGAATGCAGGACACCACAGGAGGACAGAGGGAGAGAGCATGAGGGAGTGAGCAAAAGAGTGTAGAGGAGGGATTATCCCCGGCTCCCTGGCACACTGACCAATTACGGCAAAGTCACTACAACACCGGGAGGTAATCAGGATTAATCAACACGAACACACGCAGACACACCCGCATACAGTATGATGAATGGCCACATTGTTGTAGGTTTCACCACCGTGCCATAGATAGCCTTCATGGGGCTTCTGACAAAATATATCTCCTTATTACTGTATATTGTACAAAAAAATTAAACTGACACCTGCTGAGCATGTTCTTTTATTATTGCACATTGCAATAACCATGGGATAAATTGCTTAAATATGCATAAAAATGTTTTTTAAAAAAAGCTTTTAGGTTTCCAAATTAAGCTTTGCATGCCTGTCATCATATTTTATGACATTATCACCCCCTCCGCTATCCCAAATAAAAATTGTCAGTTTGTATAAAGTGATTCATCTGTTTAATTGAGTTAGTCTCTTTTTTATTAAATCAACTTTCTTTAATGAGCAAATGTAATCAATGGTGCTGTTACAATGCTGCTAGACTGCCCAGTTAACACAGGTGTGTGTAACATTGGTTAACTCAGGGCAGGGGTCTGCAACCTTTGCCATTAAAAGAGCCATTTTTGACCAAGAATAATTTGAAAAAATCTGTGTGGAGCCGCAAAACATGTTTGAGCCTTATCATCAAGGTAAATAGCCTATTAAGTCTAAATTAGCGTATACTTATGGTCTAAATAAGCATTTGTTAACATGTTTTACCACAAGGTGGCCACTGTGCAGGGCATTATTTATGATTATTTGGTACTTAAATTTTGCAGAGCTGGCAGTGAGAGCAAACAAATCTGTCCACGCACTACTACATTCTCTATTTTATTCAATTTAACAATTTAACATTTAACAATAACTATATATCAATTCTGAATATTTGAAACAGTTTTATTACTCCTTTTCCACAGTATCATTACACCAGTACCAGCTGCACTTTCTGGTGCTCTCTTATTTTTAATGTTTACTACAGTCATTCTGCTGTTTTCTGCTACTAACCAAGAAAAGACAAGTAGTCATTGTTATGCCTTGTTATATTTATCTTTTCATAAAAAATTTAATTTTACGCTGTCAATGTCAAGTACTGTATACTGATATTTTTCAGGGTATTGTATCAAAGTTAAAAATTCCAGTATCTTGACAACACTGCACTCTCTCTCTCTCAAACACACAGTCTCAGTCCTTGTCTCATGTGCTATATAATGCATAAAGTTGGCAGTTTATGGGTTGGGTCAGGTTTGGGTGGCGCAGATTGGTTGGGCGGGTGCGAGAATTAAGAAACCCTGACCTGCGCATCACTAATTTGGATCACATGAGTCAGAAACAATTACTCAGCCACCACCGGAATCTAATTTTACAAATAGTATAATACTTATAACATCAGTTTGGCCTTATCTTTATCTGCAACTGTGAAATACCAGGTTTAAACAGAATGAATAGACATGCACAAAGAACCCAAATGGAAAAAAAGCTGTGCAGCATTCAAATGGTGATTAAGAATTTAAATGTCAGTATCTAAATATGTAGATTTTAATCATGACCTAAAAATCATAGAGAATCTGGGAACCTACAGCTACCATTTGGACTCTCTGGGGGGCCCTGGTGTACCTTTTCTTAAAACTTGAGTACCCCTGGTCAGTGAGCCAGCTGCCCAATGTTTGACAAAACTGATTTAAAGAAATACACATTGGTTTCTTAAAGTTTGGGAAAACTCATTCTGAGTAACAGTGGGAGTAAATGATGTAAATAGCCTTCTGAGAAGGTAGGAAATCTTATATAAGAGCCACAAAACTGGGGATTTTCTTCCTGGAAACGTGTTTGTGTTCCAACATGACTTTATGCGTAAGTGTGTCAGCCAACATCTGTAAGCCCATTCTGTTACAGCCTGCCTCTCTGGGCATTACACCAATCAAATCCCTTGCTGACAGGTCATGTGACCTACTTAAAAATTGTCAGCGGCCAGCGACCTCACCTGATCTGCGATGATGTGAAGGGGAGTGAAAGTAGGGCACACATCCAACACATAACACACAAACACACACACAGGCAGGCTGAGCAGGTGTTGGTATATGAAGAACAGCAGAACAGATGAAGGGAAGAAAATAAAAGAAAGCAGCAGGGAAACAATATTAACCCCTTAAACCCCAAACGCATGCCGTGCAGCCAAACATTGGTGAAACTGACAGAACTTTGTTTTATGTAGCGAACCCAAAGTTTTCAAAGATACCTAATATGTCGGGCTTAATTTGTATATGAATAACACATAATGGTTTTTTTTGAAAATGTGTGAAAAATTCTGCACAGGACATCGAGCATATTTCCATTTGATGGAGTGGTGCAGACATAAAAAAGTCTAGGGTTTGAATATTTAACTCATTTACAATGTTTACATGCACACTCATATTCCACCATTATTCAGAGTATGACAATATTCTGAATTTGGAACGAGTCATGTTGACAGCATACTCCCTTTGGATAGGGCTTTTTCTAAATGAAGCATTTTCCGATTAAGCCACGTGGGTAATGCTGGTATTAGTCTGGTTTTAGGAGCATTCTTTAGACATGTAGTGCATTAATTGGGGTTTCTAACAGTTTGCGACAAGCAGCCTCTTGCCTGTTTATGGTCATCTCTGTGCACTGTCAAGGACACATTATACAAAAATCAACTAGCCAACAGTTTGCAACACTGAGTAGAGATGCATGCCCAAGAGAAAAGCCCACATTTCTAGTCCGAAGAAGAAACACACCTTCTTTTAGACATTATTAAAGACTTGGATATCAGCAGGTTTTTGGATATAAGCAAATATTACAATGCCGACTTTTTCAAGAGAGTGGATGAAAGAATGAAAGAACGAGGCTGTGTTCGCATGGTCAAAAAGTCCACCACCCGTGGAAAACTCGGAACAAGCAGCTCCAACTTTTTTGTTTTACATATTTGTGATAAATGACATGTCAGGACTCATTAATCGGAGTATGTATAGCTGTATGTAAACAGGAATATAAGTGGAATATTCATTTTCATTAATCATGTGAACAGTTTACTAGGAATATTGTCTTTATTAGAATCAGCGCACAAAAACTGAATATTTTGTGCATGTAAACATGGTCTTTACAGAATGTGGAAAAAGATGATCAGATGAAAAAGAAGGAAATCTGGATGATAAGGAGTTGATGGTATTGTAAATGTAAATTCAAAAAAGAGAGTGAGATGAGAGATATAAAGTGGAAGAGAAGAAAAATGCCGTGGCTTTGAGAAGGAGATGAAGAAGAGGGGATGGAGAGAGACGACAAAGACTGAAGTGGAAGAGAGAGGAAGAAATATCTAAAACACAAGTGGAGCGCTTTTACCACACATGAACATGAACTTCAAGTTTCATCACTAAATCCTCCAACAGACAGGTTGAATCCTGATAACACACATTCACTGTTATGTGATGTTTTAACTGTGATGTGGTGACAGCATAATGTCTTCAGAGGATTAGTGAGATAACAGCATATGATTAATAGGTTAGCAGAGGTTAAGTGAATAATTAGCCGTCTAGCTTGTCTGTGTCTTCTGTGTGTGTGTGTGTGTTACCTCTCTGTTATCCAGATCAGCTTGTACCAGCGTGCCCTTGAAGCAGGGCTCCACGTAGCTAACATAGTCACTGTACTGAAGAGAGAAAGCAAATATGTAGCTGAATATAATCAGTGATCCGCATGATCAGCAGTCAACATGATTAGCTTTTGTAACAGGTGGTAATTAAGAGTAATTGGTGTTTTACTACCCTCAAATCAATCACTCAATCAATCCGTTAATATCATAATAGCTCTACACTTTTAAAGAGAGATCGCTGCACTGATTCTCTATCAGAGAAACTACTGCATATATGACAGTTAAAATTTTGAGCGCTGTATTTCATCAACTGATGAAATGTGAAAATGCCCACTGATATTAGTCAAGTCACTTTACATGATGTTATTACTTACAAGGAAGTGGGATTTAAACCCTTTTACCGATTGAGGATACCTCATTCTAGCACTGATTTTGCAGCGTGGTCACTTCATCGGAAGGAGTGTAGCTTTAAATTCTGTGTAAAAACAGCTTAAGGGCAGCGGATTTGCAAGAGGCGTATGATTACACACACAGTAATACCAGGATAAACCATGCTCATTACACCGATTTGTGGTTGCAGGGCTACACGCAGCCAAAATCCTGAAAAACCCCAAAACAAAATGAATTTTTAAGCTTTGATGTTACTGAAGAGTGAAAAGCCTTGTGGGAACTGAATGTTTGATGTGTGTATTTGTGCCTGTCCGCATGTGTGTGACTGTTTCTGTGTATTTTCCCCTTGGTCTCTGAGCTGTACCTGTGTGTTAGCTCGTCTGTGTTAATCTCAACGACACGCTAGGCAGGACTTAGACTGCTCATGTGTGTCTGTGTTGTGTGTAATCATGTGTGTGTGTACTTACAGCTATGATGTTAACAAAGTCATTTTCTCCCAGCGTGTCTAGGATTGTATTGATGGTGTGTTTGGCTATGGTCATTCTGAGTCCCTTCATACTGCCACTGACATCCACCACGATAACCACATCTTTAGGTGAAGTGGCTGCCTGGATATACCTAGAAAGACAAAGTTGACAAGAGACAAGAGACAAGATGACTTTATCTTTATTATAACCACAGGTGTCATTTACACCAGGGACGCTGAGGACATGTCTGCACCACAACATTCCACTCTTTGGGGCCATAAGCCTGAAAAATGGCAAGTTTTAGAGGAAAAAACTGCCAAAAAAACTGTCAAGTCTAGCAGTGGTAGGCCGTGTCAAGTCGGATGCTAACAAAGCTATGCTACGCTGCATTAAGGACACGATGGACTACTTACGGACCGAAATTATCACCAAGTTTGAGTCTATAATATCAGACACTGTAAAGAAAAAAGAGACAACAGCTTTAAGACCCCTGGAGGAACAAGTTGCTGCACAAGATGGGACTATTTCAAACCTGGAACGCTCAGCTAACGAGCATGATGACCAGCTAACTAGCCTCCAAGCTAATGTCAAGGTGCTTTGTGCTACGGTGGAATCCTTAAGCAAGAAATGTGAGGACTTGAAGGCATGCTCCAGTTGGAATAATGTCTGGCAGATGGGTCTGTTTGAGGGCTAATAACACAGGACTTTCCCCCAGGAGACCGGTGTTTGTGTTCCGTGTGAAACCAAGTGAACTTTGAGTTATTGCAAGGTACATCATCACCGTGTCTCTTTTTCCTAAACTTAACTTACATAACTTTACACTACGTTCATAACATGACAATGCCATTCGTGGGGCGTTAATTTGTTAGATATTATACGAACCGCTGTATGAGGATACATCGTAACATGACAGCACATATGGGATAATAAAGCCCAATTATAAATTAAATAAAATGAATGAATGCGTCATTGACATGAATAGGTGCCACTTGCATGTTTAAAGAGGTAACTTCTCCAACTTAAGGAGGACAAAAGATTAAAGGCCTTTGCACACTGAGTCCATTTTTTTTGGATGCATTTTTTAAATCCGTCATCTGAAAAAAATCGTTACACACAGAAACCTTGCACACTGATTTCAGTGCGTTTTACTGTTCTAGTCATTGCGAAAATTTGCAATATGTGACAAAATAAAAAGACACATTTCCTCCTTTGCCTCTCTCCACTGGAGTTACCTATCTGCCTGTCATCACTCCCTCCTTGTCTTTCATTTGGCACCGTAGCGGCATGAAGGGGCAGTCGACTGAGTGCAGTCCACATCCTCCTCCTCTTCTTCACCTGAATATTACTATCTGACCTGGTGAAAGTAGTTATCTGAGTTATGAAATGATTCTGCGCACCCCGTTCATCTGCCTTGTCGCCGCTGTGTCCCACCGCCACAAGACAGAAGGCCTCTGACAGATGCAAAAGGTTCACCTGCCACCAGGATTTTGTGTTTTCTTGGACATAAATCAGGGGTGTCCAAACTTTTTTGAATGGGGGCCATTTAAAATAATGTGAAAATATCTGGGGGCCAACTGATTCTCTCATCAAATGGGTTTAAAAAAAAAGTGAGACAAATGCAACCTTTTTTTTTATCTTTTAATGATTTATTACTACTTGATGCCTGTCTACAAACTGTATGATAGTCCTATCATTGTGAGGTGAGGTAAAAATGCGAAGTGATCTTGCTCGATTAACTGTTATTGTGTAAAGGGCCACATATGGTGTATTTTGAAAGTCAAGCCGAGGGCCAATTAAAATTGGTCTGTGGGCCACAATTGGCCCCCGGGCCAGACTTTGGACATGTCTGACATAAATAAAGACATTGGTGTATAAAAAGTCACCAGAATGCAGGAAATGAAGTGTTTGACATCAAAACATTTCTGCGAGAGGACGCCCAGACTCCCGGCTTCATATGTGCCCTCCCAATGTTGAAATCAAACCTACGCCCATGGCAATAGCCTCGTCTATGCCCTTTTGATGCCCTATTTTTTTCTCGACCTGTCATAATTATCTACTCTGACATCATGCTGATAACCCTTCTATACTGCCCAGAACAACAGCATTAACCAAACAACACTCTGGCATGAGCGGAGACTTTGTTATTTACCAGCCTAACAGACAGAACGGACAGAGTTTAAGCCTTATCCTTTTATTTGTCCCTCTGTTCTTCCATCCATGCGTCTCTTCATCTCCTTATCATCATCCCTTGATTTTCCAAGCTCATTAACATAAATTAGATTTCCCCTATGGCAGCCGAGATGTGCAACCTTCCAGGAAACAGTATGTCCTGTTTGAGGACCAGACACAGTTCCTGGAATTGCTGTCATTGAACAGCTATTCAACTGTTATTGTACCTGAGACCTTTTACAGGGATGACATTTTGACATGTCACAGAGAAAGCACAGGCGTAAATAATGAAATTAACAATGGGTTTCAGGGTCCTGGTATTGAACAGGCTGCCTCACTGTCACACTGTAATGGTTTATTGGGACACTTGAATCTAACAGAGCCATTGAAAATGTTATTAGTAACACCTGTGCCTTCACTCTGACAAGTCAAACTGGCATTAGTCTTGTGCCAGTGCTGTATAAACGGCTGTCTTTGACACAGACAGCACCCACAGCTGTGCACTAAGGTAACAGGAGTTAGAGAGCTACTCTGTGTTGATAAGAAGAGCTGATTTGTTGGCCACAACTGATGAGAGCACTGACTCACCCACCTGTTACTCCATATGACCAACTGTGCTGCTACAGAGTCGCCTGCCTCTAGACAGACCAAAGGCAATGTGCCTCTGTCAAACCTTTGTTTTTTCTCTCTATTCATTATTTTCTCTTAAACAATAGTGTGGGTTTAAAGGGACAGTTCACCCTAAAATCAAAAGTACGTAGTTTTCTTCTTACCTGTAGTGCTATTTATCAGCCTAGATTGTTTTCCTGTAAGTTGCAGAGTGTTACAGATATTGGCCGTAGAGATGTTTGCCCTCTGTCCAATATAATGGAACTAGATGGCACTCGGCATGTGGTGCTCAAAGCGTCAAAAAATATACTCAAAAAACTCAATAGCAATGTCTCCTTCCAGAAATCATGACCCGAACCTCTTTCACACATGAAATGCAAACCTGAAGGAACCTAAAGACTTTACCCAGAGGAGCTGTTTGAGAGAACTCAAATGTCTGAATCAATTAGATCGGACATTAAACAGACTTTACCCTGCCAACTCCCTAATACAAAGTCTGTGTAATGCCTGATGGAGCCCATGTCTGAATGGAGCAGGTACTTGTCCTGAGAATTCACTACAATTGAGTGGGCCTGTTGATGGCATTTCTTTAATGCAGCTTGCATGAAACTGAAATAAAACATCTGAAGGTGAAAAAGAAGGGTAATTTACATGACGATGGCTGTGAAAATGTCTAGCTTGAGAGATGACAAGATGCGGGAACTTCTATTGGCAAGGGCTAAAGTCGAAATTGTTGAATAAATTCAAGGAAATGGAAAAGATTTGGTTGTTTATGACCAAATTACAAACCGGCTACATGGCTGCAGCATAATCCTCATCATGTCCTGCAAGCTCAACCCAGGCACCACCCCTCCCCTAAACCACACTGAGTATTTCCAGTGGTTGACAATGCTTCTGACACAAACAGTTTCCTGCTGTGTGCTTCAAGTGATAAAGAGACACTCTGGACAATGTCTGGGACCTCCGGACCTGATTTGAGGACATTGTCAAGAGTCCACGTGACAAAAAGACTCCGGTTACTCAAGATAATCCACAGACATGGTTGTGAGCGGTTTCATGTAGGAACCTTTTTCTTTCTACTGAGCTACAAACCGTTGATATGGTTGGCAGGTGTGGTTTGGTTGAAAGAAAGTAGTCCTTACTGAGTGAAAATGTTCACGACAAGTTCTGTGGATTATCTCGAGTAATGTGTCTTGATTTCTGGAAAGAGACATTGCTGTTGAATTTTTCCAACATAATGTTTGGTGCTTGAGCACCACAAGCCAAGTGCCATTTAGTTCCATTATATTCAAGAAAAGGCAGACATCTCGACAGCCAATATCACCAACACTCTGCAACTCACACAAAAACAATCTAGACTGATAAATAGCTCTTCAGGTGAGAGGAAAAATATGCATTTTTGATTGCGGGGTGAACTGCCCCTTTCATCTACTGGTAAAGGTCAAGACAAAGGCTGACGAATAAAATGCTTTTGTGTTGAACCACATCACTTCACACAACTTAAACACTCAGCACTCGGAGGCAAAAATAAGGACAAACTGCACTTAATGGGTAAAGTCACTGATTCAGGAGGCTGAACAACTAATCAGAGAGACTGACTGCCTCTGCAGCTGAATCAACATGCTCAGTTGGGTATTCAGTCACGGACACGGGCAGACTGGTGCCAGACACTGAAAAAAACAAGTGATGGTCAGCTATAGTTACTACTGGCACCCAACGACTGCTGGATTGGAGCGCAAGGGCCCAAACCTGGGATTTGGGAGCTTCAGGCTGAGTTGAGAGCCACTATTGTCCACCTACAAACAATACTGAGAGCTACGACCACTCAAAAGGCATCAATAAGGGAGTAGAACTGATGTTGATAGGAACATGGCCTTACCAGTTTCTGTTTCTGCAGTCAAAGGTGACCACACCATTTTCATCTGGAGTCCACTGGATCCCTGTAGACAGAGAGAAAGATAGAGAGATTTAACAAACGCAGGAGCTCAGGACTGCTGCCCAGCTGCCTGGTTGGTTGGACAGATGAACAAATGGATGCATGGATGGATAGTGACAGATTGTCAAATGAGGGAGAGATGGATGAGGTCGCGGATGAGTAAAACAAGCTGTGTCACAAATCCTCTGCTAATTACTCACACACACACACACATGCACGCATACACACAGGAGTGAATTCACCAGCAGCCATATTGAAGCTGAGACTGAGTCATCACGTTTGACAGACAGCTTCCTGCATCGTCAGTTGCTGGGTAAGTGTACCGTTTGGCTTGTTTAGCTGAATGTTTGTCTACAGCTCTGTTATGTGCCGACACAGGAGAAACGTGCAACTGAAGATACTTTGCAAGCATGCAGGACGTCCTAACTGTAGGGTGTGTAGGCACCTGGGTAGAGCCTGAAGAAGCCTGTAGCGCTGCCAAAGTACTGCCAAGTGAGGGTCGGATCTTTCTGGAAGTTGTCAATAAACACGTCATTCAGAGCCTCAGACATGTAGACTCCATTCAGAATATCTGGATCTATAGAAAGAAAGACAAAGAGTTAAATTGATATTCTACCAGCAATCATGGATGTACAGTGTGAATGTGTGTGTCCACGCTTTTGTACCTCTGTTGTAAACATTAGTGGGAACTTGTATGTTGCTCTGTTGGGTGTTGACTGGCAGTCTATTGAAGTGTTCATTTTTCTCCAGAGCGAATTCTCCTCCCAGCGACACTGGATTCCCATCCTCATCCAACGTGTTGATCAGCAGGGAGTTATAGTATTCAAACTAGACAGAACAGTAGAGGATGACGGATGAATAACATTGAGACACTGAATGACCGTTATTTGAACGTCCAATCAGGACATCCTGTTATGGTTCAGAAACAGCTTCATAATGAAAGTTATGCCAACATCCAGGACATTACCTGTCTGTCCACTGGATGTCTTTCCTCGGCATCGTAGCAACGTCAAAATATGACATTAACACATACTGGCCTATTGAGCTATTCAGCTAAAGTTTATGTACACAGTTTTCATTCAGCAGCTTTATATATTTTCATTCAGCAGCTTTATATATTCTAAAACCTGAAAATAATAAGACAGTTAAGACTGAAAATAATCAGCCAACACTGACTCACATGGGACACAAACCCCAACCCCCACCTTTGGGGTGAAAGCACTGTGCTCGACCCATTCATCGAAGACGACTTTTTCCCTTGCATGGACTTTTGCTCTTCATACAGAAAGCTCTCAATGCATTTTTCTCGTAAATTTGTGACTTCAATCTCAGAAAATTTCTGATTTTTTCTTGAAAAATGTATGACTTTAATCTCAACAACGTGACCTCATCCCTGCTAGTCACATTCTGACGCATTTTAATGGTGCCGGGAGACCCCTCATTGTCGTATCTTGATGCAGAGGGTTAGGTTTAGGCAACAAAACTACTTGGTTAGGGTTAGGAAAACATTGTGGTTGATGTTAGTCATGTCAGTTGACTCACATGACTCTTGTTACTGATGAGTAATGACTGACTAAGGATGGACGCAGGACTAACATGACTAACATGACTAACAAAGGATGCAACACAATAACTAATAAACCCTGACTTTTAGTTTCACACGGGACACAAACACTGGTCTCCTGGGTCAAAGTCTTGTGCTTGTTGGACTGATTCATTTTCCCTCCCACCTGCTCTAAACAGACATTTGCACTCTTTATACTGCGTCTGTTGCTCTGAACATCTTAAGATGACACAGATGAGTATATTTGATATGCTTGTTGATATTGAAGGCTGAAACGTAATCAAGATTTAAAACAAGCATATGGAGCCAGAGTGTGCAACACTTGCTTTCTTCAATCAAGTCTGTTGCCAGTGATTAGCACCTCATTATAATTTTTGGTGTGCTTTATATTTATATTTTATAAGCAGATGGGTTTACTGTCATAAATCAGTTCAGGAAGGACCCAAATGCAGAGCGGAAGGCAGGTTTGAGGTTAATAAAGCAGGTGAAAAACATCCAGAACAGGAAGGTAACAGAAAGTCCAAATGACAGAAGAACCAAAGTAAGTGAAAACCAACCAGGATAATACAATGAACTCAGGTTAAAAAATCCAAACAGAACACAAGACACCAGGCAGGAAACGGGGCAGGGAACCACACCAATAACACAGGGATGAGCAGAGGAATGAACGCAGACGAACCGACAAGGACCAAAGGGAAACACACAGGTATATATACACAGAAAACTAATCACAAGAACAACACAGTCTTTGGGGATTGGCTTCCAACAAGGGTGTGGTTGCGAACACTAGGTTGGAGCAAACAGGACTAATACAGAACAGGTGTGAAGGGAAGATTCTGGGAACAGGGAAGGACCAACGAGACAGGTGTGACAGAAAACAGGCAGGGAAAACAGGAAGTAAGACCAGACATGACACATGAGGAGAGAATCTACAAAATAAAACAGGAAACAGATCAAACATGAATGGATAACATGAAACAAGGAACACAAACAGAAAAATATCCAACAAAGTCCACAAGATAACAGAATATGAACAAAAACACAGGATCATGACATTTACACTGCAGTTGGTTGAAAGCCCTATGCAGCTCTTTCAGGTGCTAAAGGATGCATTGTATTTCTGTAGCCAGGGAGTCACAGGGATTACTGTCCTTGTATTAAAGCATCTTGTCACATACCTGCAGTGTTTCATTGTACTCGTGGTAAAGGTCAGCATCCTCTGCCGCTTCTGCTAACCTCTGTGATAAAAAATACAGCAGGTTAAGGTCACACTCTGCCCACGAAAGAAAACACTAAACCTGCAACAATTTTTCATCTGATTATTGTTTAAACAAGGTCATGCCTACAGAAAAGCTCGTGTCAAACTGGTTAGCATTAAGTTTGTGTTTGCTGTAACAGAATGTATCATAATATTACCTTCACAGATTTCATCTTCCTCCCAAGCATCTCCTCCATCTCCTCAGCAAACTTTTTGACAAGCTCCGCTCCGTCCACCTCCTCTATCTTCACCACGCCCTCGACATCCTTGTATTTCTTTAAAACAGACACAGTTGGCTCATTAGCGACAGTTTTTTACACAGTGTCACGTGAGCTCCTTCAGTCGATAAAACAAAAGACAGCTAGTAAGGATTATGACATGATATGACGCCTGACGCTGTATCTTTGGATTTAGAAGTTAGGTAATGTCTTGTTCACATTCACAATGGAAAATACACATAATGGAGAAGAGATCCTGGTATTACAGTATTCACACGCACACACACACACACACATAGCATTTACAGTTTGCACTACAGATGGGGGTCAAGCCCTGACTTCATCCACTCCCCAGACCCCCTCTCTAATCTGCAATATAACAGAGTGATGCCGTAAGAAAAACCATCTACTGCTCTCTGTGCCTCCTGACTGACATCTGTGCACTTTGTGATGTATTTCTCTGGCTGCTGGTGGCTGCTGGGTTTATTCGCTGTACTATTAAATCAAAGCAGCTCCATAAATGTAATTTAGGAGATCCTGTGCCGCTGTTGTTTGTGGACTGAAAGGTTAATTTCCGCCACTGGTAATAAAAGCATCAGTTGTGATGACAGATTTCTAGTAAATGTTTGTTTTTGTGATGTACTCATTTCCTTTTACCTTCAGTAAGGTAATTAGCCTTCCTTAACAATGTGATACTGGTTATTAAAATTCATCAGAAAAGGGGCTTGTTAAAGGGACAGATCATCCAAACTCAATTATACATAATTTTCCCTCTTATCTGTAGTGTTGTTTATCAGTCTAGACAGATGGTGTGAGTTGCTGAGATGTCTGCCTTCTCTTGAATATAATGAAACTAAATGGGACTCAGCTTGTGGTGCTCAAAGTGCCAAAAAGAAATCATGACCCTGGTATTTTAGATAATCCGCAGACCTCGTTGTGAGCAGCTTTATGTAGGAATTATTTTCTTTCTACATAAATACACTTGCCAACCGTATCACTGTGCAGAAGGAAGCTTTCATCTACTGCTAGATCACATAGCAACATACTAAGCTACTTAACGTTACAGCTCAAATGAGGAGGACTCCATTATTATTTACATCTCATAAAGTCATAACCACGAGCGTCTTGTCCATGAGTAGATGCACGCTTCCTTCTGTGCGGTGATACAGTTTGCGGGTGTAGTCCAGTAGAAAGAAAGTAGTTCCAACATGAAACAGCTCACAACAAGGTCTGTGATTATCTTGAGTAACAAAGTCATGATTTCTGGAAAAGAGACATTGGTGTTGAGTTTTACCTTTTTTCTGGCGCTTTGAACACCACAAGCCGAGTGCCATCTAGTTCCATTATATTTGAGACAGCTGATATCTCTAATTCTTGACAACTCACACCAAAACAATCGAAACTGATAAACAGCACTACAGGAAAGAGGAGCTAGAATTACCACCTTGTGGTTTTACACCTCTGCAAACCAGTCAAGTTGCCGTTACAGTTTGCATCCATGTGCATTCATGACAGTTGAGAATGCTTCCAGTATGGATGTTGCTGGGAACAAGCTAAATGTACTAAATCGTGGATGCTTCACACATCTTTAACCTGGCAGCACAGAAGGTCTATACAATCAGCACAGATTCAAGATGGACACTCAAGATTAGTGTCATGAATACAGTGCTGAACCAAATCTCCCTTTCTGTTTCTGAGTCAATGTCATCACTTGCCCTTTAGAAATTTTTGAGAAATTTGGTCATAATTGTGAATTCTTGAGTTTTAGCCAAAAACTTGTTTTGTGTGGTAACAGTGACCTTTAAACTTTGACCATCAAAATCAGTTCATCCTTGAGCCTGCGTTTCTGCCAAATTTAAAGAAATTCCCTCAAGGCCTTCTTGAAATATCGTATTTACAAGAATGAGATGGACACAAGTTCACAGTAATCTTGATCTTTGACCACAAAATACTAAAGAGTTCATCAGTGAGTCCAAGTGGATGTTTGTGCCAAATTGAAAGAAATTCCCTCAAGGCCTTCTTGAAGTATTGTATTTACAAGAATGAGATGGACACAAGGTCACAGTAACCTTGATCTTTGAACACCAAATTCTAATAAGTTCATCACTGAGTCCCAGTTCCCACACTCCCTAACATGTGGGGAAAGGCCCTTTAGCAAGTCAGTTACAAGTTGTGGCAGCCTATTGAATAAATTCTGACAACTTAGAATACTGGGGGGAAAAGAATTACACACCCAATTTGTCATTCAAATTAAGACTCTATTTCGACTTTCACAGATGATTCTTGTCAATTTCCATTACGAGGGAGAAACAGCCAGGCTGAATTAGTCAGATAAGAGAGACAAACAGATATGAATGAATGAAAGAATGATAAAGAGCTCTATTAAGTATTAAAAAAAACTTTTCAACAAAAGTAAAGCTTCAGCAATTTCTGCATTATCTTCAAACATAAACTCACACACTCAATATCCATTTTAGTTTACTCAGGCAAGAAGACAGTCACTAAATGTTCCACAGATAGCAAGAAAGCCATCGATTAGACAGAGGTGGGTGATTAATGGCTTCTTGTTGCCAAGATTTAACTAATGCACCGGGCGCATTTTACACATCACTGACTAAATTAAAGGAGAAGGTGAGCAACTTGGAGACGTACACCCACATTATATATAAATACTGCTGTTAATGATACAACAGCAACTGGTATTTGTGCTACAGTACTACGATGTCAGCTCATACTACAATACCATTGCTGTTATTGCTGTTTCCGTGGTGTGCATGGTTCTTACTCTGGAAAACTGTTTCTACCAACGAAGCATCGAGGTTATCTGAGGTTAATCCATCTAAAATACAGGCACAAACAGCAAATGACTACTGCTGTGTTTGTTTTGGAAGAAATCTGTGGAGGTTTGTTATTTGTGCACTTAGATTTGTGGATGTGGTATACAACAGAAGAAATGTGTGGTGAAACAAAAATAAAGATACATGCATGCTGTAGAGGGAGTTGGTCAGTAGTTGCATGTCTCTGTAAACACAGTTTGTGTGTGTTTGTGTGTGTGGCAGATGGTGAACGGGCCTGCTAGGGATTCTACGGGGTGGCATGCAGAGGAAGACCGCACACCCTAATTACTAAAAGACACACACACAAGCATAACCTCAGCTTGAGTCTCTCTGGTATGTCACACAACAATGAACAGTTGAATTTAACTCAGCTCAATGGGCTTCAGTGCATCAGCACGTCATTGTACTGTACGTGTTGGTAAAGCTCAGAAATGGTTTTAACGGTCAACGCCTAAAATGTGTGAATATGTGTGTGAGTGCATTGTGTGAGTGTGCTTTGGAAATAAGTGTGTCATCACATTGGTCTTTGGGCCATGTGCAGATGTTGTACAGCAAATGTGTGCCAGTCAGTCGTGCTCCTATTGGCTGAAGGAGCCGAGAAGAGGGGGAGGAGATACCGACCCCGCCCGTCTCAGTCTGATGTGATGATGTCATGTGTTGTACAGCCAACTGTCTCTATTACCAAGAAATGAATTAATGTCTCTGCATTTAAGTTTGTGTTTTTTACAGGCGATTTTTATCCATATAATAGCAGCATACCATTATTATTATCATTATCATAATTATTGTTATTTCTATTTTAATTACAGAAATATTATATAATTTTTTTAATGTATTTTCATTGTTAGAATAATTGCTTTTCCAATATATTTAATTCTATTTATGTACTTATTTAATTTAATTTAATTTAATTTAATTTAATTTAATTTAATTTTTATTTCATTTTATTTTATTTTATTTTATTTAGTTACCTATTAATTGGATTCTTCCCATAGATTGTATGAATAGGTAGGCTCTCCCTATGTCTGTTGACATTATGTTTTTTTTTTTTTAGATTATTTTTTGGGCTTTTTGCCTTTAATGAACAGGACAGAGTGAAATGGGGTGAGAGAGAGAGAGAGAGTGGGGGTTGATATGCAGCAAAGGGTCACAAGCCGGAGTCGAGCCTGTGACCGCTGCAGCGAGGCATCACCTCTATACATGGGGCGCCGGCACTATCCACTACGCTACCGACGCCCCACTATATGTTTCTTTTATATAGAAAAGAAGCATATCAATACCATGTTTTCTTATCTTTGAAAAGAAAAAAGATGCTTCACAATAAACACATTTGAAACAATAGAAAATCACTCTGATCAACCATCATTGTGAGATCCAACTGTATTGTGTTACTTTAGATAGCTGGTGATATACTAAGACTGGAATGTTGACCTCCTCTACACCTTCTCTGGTGTGGCCATATACTATATATTAGGGATAATCAATCAAAGGGATTAAATCTCCTCCACAGCCACCACATGCCCCTAAACATCACTGATTTGAAATCTAATCTGAAATGGGAAATTACTGAAACACAGTGTATAGTAGTGCAACTTAATTCACCTCAACTAAGATGCCTCAGAAAAATTTAAAGTTTGTGTACAGTGGCATAAGGAAGTTACAGCGGGCCTCGATGCACACTAGACAACATCAGCATACATATTACCCAGCAATCATTATTGCTTATCACTGTCTATATTTACACCTCTGAGTATATATTTATGCGTGTCTGCAGCTGTTCGTGTGAATTCATATGTCTGTCTAACATGAAATTGCATCAACTCTGCCTCAAGTTTTAGCACTGAATCATACGTTTGATGATCATTACATTCTTGTGACTAAAAGTGAATAAATATGTGTGTGTATTTGTGCGTGATTTCTTACCTTCTGTAGCAGTTTAGCTCCAGAGTATCTGGCAGACAGGGCAGCTATCTCTTTGCCGAATGACACAGCCCACTTCTGCACCCTGTACATGGAGAAAACATAGTCAGTGACATATAATCAAAGCTGTTATCATGTTTATTAAAACAATGCAATAATAAAAAGACAAGGCAGGTTTATTTGTAAAGCACATTAACACATGCAGCCCTTGAATGACGGAAAGCAGCCATACAGTCTAGGGATTTTGTACATCATGGCAACCCACAAGATTATTGTTGCTTAGGAGTGATCTATAAAGCGTTACTACATGATTTGTAAACCATTACAAAACCATTACTTCAACCCTTTGTAAAGAGCTGCTTATTAGAAGGTGGTATCAATCAAATTACTGTCATGTTGGCAAATAAACATGTTCATTACAGACTGGTAGAGCTTTGTTGCCTTTCCATATGACACAAGTTACTGTCTAATTCAAAAGATTGTTAAAATGCATTGCAGGAAACTGAATATATGCACTCTGAGGTAAAATTCCCAATCGACTCCATTAACAATAATTCACTTTGTTTTAGATCTAAATCAACTGTGGAACCGAAATCATTATTTGACTGCCAGAAGCAGGAAAGTAAAGCGCGTGACTTCCCTCAAGAGGAACGCAGCACTTTGAGAAATGCCCAAAAACTTATTTGAGAGGAAAGATAAGGCCTGTTTCTAAATCCCCCTGTCCAAATGATTTCACTTGTATCTTGCCTGAAAACATAAGGCCTAATAAGACCATCTGTATTGAAGGTGACCATGACAGTACGCAGCCAATCATGTTAAGAGGTTACCCTGCATTCACCAATAACAGATTAAAACAGATTACTGTTAAGGTGACAGTAAAAGCTGACAGTCCGCCAGGTCAAGGGGACACACTGTGCTCAATAACATGCAGTAACTCTACAAATCCTTCATGTGAAAGCAGCCAAGGAAAGGTAATAGAGGTTAGAGAGTAGACAGGATGTGACAGATGGCTCAACCTATGGGGAGTCAGCCAGCTCGCTGCTAGTTAGCAGGCAGGGTTGTCACATCAAGCCTGCCTGCCTCGGCACTGAAAAACTGGCTGATAATTTGTTGACTTGTTGATATGTTTATTCCGAAATATGAGTGTGGGTTCATTCTAAAATGTGAGGACTGAGAACGTAGAGGTGCTAGGTAGGAGTGTTGTGCTGTAAATATTATCTGTGTTTTGATCAGGGATATCAGAGGCTCTCTGGACTGCTGCCTTGAAATGAGTCAGTTAACTGTCACTATTTTGAGGTAGTATCAAGAAAATATTCTGACAGATAAATAAGGAATTTAGTTTATTCGATGGATATGTACCTTGTTGAAACATTTGTTTTGCACTTCCTGTGGTGCCTCAAAGACTGTGTGCTGTTCAAGAGCAATGTTGCTGTGGGCTACTGCTGTACAGGGCAAGCAACGTCAGATCAAGATAGAGTTACAGCCAAACTTGGGTGAAATATGGACCAAATACAACACACTATGTAGCTCTCTATGGTGCCTGAAAAGGGCAAAAAGCGGGAACTGCTTACATATTATGATGTATAATGGAACAAGATGGCACTCAGGTTGTGGTGCTCAAGGGCCAAAAAACAGCAATGTCTCCCTCCGGAAATCATGACTTGATTACTTAAGGTAATCCACAAACTTGTTGTGAGCAGGTTCATGTAGGAACTATTGTCTTTCTACCAAACTGCACTTGCCAACTGTATAACCACACAGAGGGAAGTGTGCATCTACTCATGGACAAGAGGCTTGTGACGTGACGTGATGATGACATGCCTTAAAACAACACAGAATTCATTTGGTTTTGCACTGTACCGCAAACCAGTCTCCTAGAGGCAAGTCCTATGTTTGTTCCATCCACCTCCCCAAAACTGCATCTTTACACAGATTGCTTCCGTCTTTACTCCTGTGCATTGGTCATGTGATGGCAGCCTTCCTGATTTCATGGAATATACATGAATTGTGGTGCATTACGTTTTGTAAGTATATATGCATACAGTGCATGAGAACAGCCTGTGAGGTAGCAGTACATGCATGCCTCCCTCTACGTGGTGATACGGTTGGAGGGTGTAGTTTGGTAGAAAGAAAATCGTTCCTATATGAAAATGCTCACAACAAGGTCTGTGGATTATATTGAGTAACTGGGTCATGATTTCTGGAAAGAGGCATTGCTGTTGCTTTTTGGTGCTTTGAATACCACAAGCCAAGTGCCATCTAGTTCCATGATATTTAAGAGAAGGCAGACATCTTTACAGCCGATATCTCCAACACTCGGCAACTCACACCAAAACAATCTAGACTGATAAACAGCACTACAGGTAAGTGTTTCGTTCTACTGAACTACACTTAACTGTATCATCGCTCAGAAGAAAGCATGCATCTACTTCTAGCTCATCTTGCATTACTATGCTAGCTAATGGCTAACACCTCAAACAAGGAGGATGCCATTAAAATTTTACATCTCGCTCAGTCATGAGCAGGAGCCTCTCGTCCATGAGTAGATGCACACTTCCTCCTATGCGTTGAAGCCAGGAGTGTAATGCTATTTATTTAAAGGCGCTATATGTAAGAAATCTAAAGCAATTAGTCGTAAAATCCTCCTAATATGTCACAGAGACTAAGGAATAATGTTCATATAACATACTGATCTCACCGACAACAATAGTACAGCCAGAATATTCCAATTTAAAAAACATTTTTACAGTCCGCACATCATGTTTATGTTTTGAATTTGTGTTTTGGCCTGTTGCGCCACCCACCGCCGTCTACCAGTCACACAGTCAGTAGAGTCTCAGCATCAGTTACAGTTACGACTGAGCTACAGCAGCACGGCAAGCAGCATTAGCAGTGTCCCGGTACATAGCATTAGCAGCCGGCTCCTCAGCTGTATCCCGGCAGCAGCGTAAGCAGCAGAGAAACCGGACTTGCTCAAACGGTCCGCTGGAAAACCGAAGATCAAGGACGCGGCGACGCGGCCCTGCCACGGCAGCCGCCCGTGGGCAAACAAATCAGTCTCCAGCGTGACGCTGTCCAGCAACCTCGAATCTGTAGGGGAGGGGGGGCGAACACGACTCGCGGCAGTATTTTGAATTTGAGTGCAGTAACCGTTTTGGCCACATTCTTACATACAGCGCCTTTAAGTACTGCAGTGCACATATCCCATGTGCATGCGTTCATGTGAACTGTTAAGATGTGGCTCGTTTCGACAGTGGAACGTTTATATATATTAGTCACCTATAACTATAAAACAAAATGAAGTTTTGCTGCCTGTTTGTCTTTTGTTAACAGTTTGCTAATCTGAGAAAAAATTATTTAATTCAATGTGCCATTCAAAGGCTGCCGCCAGCAGCTCCCAGTAACTTTTAAGGTGGAGGTTGAATGTTAATATGACAACTCTGACCAGTTAATTTGTTTTAATTAGCTGTCTTGCATGACATACACTTTAGTGATGAGGCCGAGTGCCACCTAGTTCCAGAAGGCAGAAATCTCTACAGGCAATATCTCCAACACTCTGCAACTCACATCAAAAAAATCTAGATTGACAAATAGCACTTACAGGTAAGAGGGAAAATATGTATTTTTGATATGGGGGTGAGCTGTCCCTTTAAATGTGTCATTGCAGTTGATGTCTTGTGTCAGTTATCTGTTTTCTTCCTGGCAGAAGAGCAATGTTCCCTCAGAGGCTAGAGATTTGACCTTCCTGGCCTGAACTGCTCAGGTCATGGCCCGCTAACTTCCAGAGCCAGAGGGGCCCTGCTGCCAAATCTTCCCCAGGCAGAGTGAAGCACTTTGGGCTCAGTGACCTGTGTTGGCCTGCTGAACTCTGCTTGCCCTGGAGCTTTAATCTCTCTCGTCACACCAGCCTGCAGAGTGACAGCACAAAGTCTCTGAGATGCTGAGGTACAAGATTCACCCATGAACAAAATATATACCTAAAATGCACAATCAACCATTGCTTCTATGGTTCTGATTTATAAATCTGCTGAAATAAAATTGGATTGACAAACCTATCACAGTGTGCGCCCACTGACACAGACACACAAATACAAATTTTAACAGCATCAAGTCAGTGCAAAAAATAAAATGTTGTGTATTTGTCTGTGTTTCTCTGTCCCTTTCAACTCCCTCCACCTTCACACACACACACACACACACACACACACAGAGTTAATAGGCTATTTTGGACTGACAGCACTATATCGATTTGTTAGTGTTTTTAGTCAGCAGGAGGTTTGAAAACTGTTCAGGGAAAAAGAGCTTCGCCTGGCTTCTAGAGAACAAACAAACACAGCATTTCATGCCCAAAAAGAAAAAGTGAGAGAGAAACTGACCACCTATCTCACAAACTAAACACTGGTGTGGAAATAAAACACATAAGCTATCTTCGTATTCAGAAAATGTTGAGTGAATAATTTCTGAATAGCAGTGATTTTTTGACTCTTTTTCACAGTGTTTCCACTTATCTCAGGTGGAACATGAACATTTTAAAATATATGGTTTAAGCAGTTGATATTACAGTTCATATAAAGGACATAGAAGGGAGGTTTTAATCCAAATCAACAGGACTGGAATGATGGAAAAACTGTGGATGAATTGCCGAGAAAGTTTTCTGTTGCTGTCATTTTTTGATGTTTCAAATCTTTTGCTAATAAAGATCTACATGGGAAAAAAAGAAAGTAGTACAATTTTATATATTGTCTTATTACGGAAGCTTTGACTGTACATTGGATCAACTGACATATAACCATGACAGTCTGTAACCATGCTGTGAGGGGTTCCTTAAAGGTTTATTATGCAGGTGTAATTTGCAGAGAAACTTCCCTCTGTCTGTATTTTCTTATTTTACTCTTATTTTGTCGTGCCTTGGATGTTCCTGGGCACAGTGCACAGGTGAGGTCGGGACTTTCTAAAAAGGTAGCGACCAGGTGCCAGATTGTCAGCAACATGTATCAAAGAGGAAGCTACAAAAATTGAGGACACAGCAGCGAAAAAAGAAAGCAAATATAGCAAGGCAAAACACAAAGTGGACAAAGTTCATTCCGAAACAAGAGTGAATCTTGGGTTTGCTATTACGTTTGCTGGCGAGCATGGACGGACAGCATGGGGATGAAGAGTGATGCTGAGTTGGACAGGTAGGTGCCAGCAGTTAGCTTAGTTAGCTTGCTGAAACACAGGCTTTTCCATTACAACATATGTAATGTTCGTACAATAGTAACTTGCTGTGTTTGTACAAAGCACACAAGCTGAGCTAAATGCTAACGTTGGAATGCTAACATGCTCATAATGACAATATCAGCATCCCGATGTTTAACAAGTATAGGTGTAATACTGTCGTCTAAAAGTCTCAATTTACAGTGGCAAAGTGCACATTAGTCTTGAATAGAAAAATACATAATAAAAAGTAAACAAAATCTATTCTTTTACATTATTGTTTTGCTATTAATATCTTTGCAAATCTATGTACAGCCAAATTTATACGTCATCTTCAGCATGTGGCTGTAGTCGTAGAGTGGCTGTAGGATAGTTTGGCATTTAGCTACACCTCCGCCCCACAGGTGCCCATATGGCCCATATGTATGTGTGTGGAGTCATCTGCCAGAATAGGAAGAACACTATTGACTCATTCATCTCACGTGTGGCTTCAAAAAGCACAACGTGCATGTAGAGTTGCCAGGGTCTCCACGGGCAAATGACCTGGTACAAGTGTTGATGTAATGTCTTAATAAAGCACCAAGTTTGTGGTCATCTGACTTGTATTTTCCGGTTAATGGCAGCACACTGCGTCTCGTTGAGGGTGCAGTCAAAGTACACAAGTGCAGACAATAAGAGCATCCAATCAGATGGTTGATAAAAACGTCTTTAAAAAGGTTGGACAAGTCAAGTCAGTCAAGTCAGGATCCTTGGAGAGATCTACAAGATTAAATATTTGTATGAATTAGCAAAATTTTATGGAGTGAAAAAGCAAAAAAGCAAATTGAATTTCCATGTGCGTGCTCTGTTTTTATAGCTTTTACACTGACAACAGAACTTGATCTGCCTCAGACAGCTCCTCCACATGGTTCAGTCCCTCGAGTCAGAGTTTTCCGCTGCAACTGTACTCACGTTTCTGGTGAGAGCTTCATCTGGCCGTCGACCATCAGGCACAGCGAGCTGGAGAGGATAATCCACAGCAGCATCATCAGCTTCCCCCTGTGTGGCCCACTTCTCTCCGATTTACTGGCATTCCCAGCGTTTTCCCAGCTCCAGTGGTTCATTCCTGCAGCTGCCGCGATCTGCATCAGCCCAGGAATTGTAGCGCCCTGGCTCCGAGAGACAAGGATGAAATCAGGACAGCATAAAGTGAGATTAGAAGTGCTCAGGTCAAAGTGCAAGGACAAAAAGAGGTACAATGTTTGGTCCTGGGTCGGTAATATATAGTGGGTTCTTTGAGATTTTTCTTTTAACCCTTACATACTGTTCAGGTCAAACTGTTTTGACATTTAATATCAGAAGAAATACCCGAAATGCCCCTATTTTAGCCTGAGATTTCATAACGATTCCCTAAAGTGACCTAAAACATGCTATATTTATATTTTGAAATGGATTTTAGATCCACTAGTTTGGGTCAAATCAAGGAAATGGTGCATTTAGGTAACCTTGAAACTGTACATGCTATGTCTGTGTATATTTTTTCATGGCACAATAGTGACAAAGTTCAAGGAGGACCATGATACTGTCACAAGAACTGCCTGCATTCCCACCACATTTGCCCAGATGACCCTCCAACAAGCACCTGTTGGTCTTTTAAGGGTCATGGGGGAATCTGGAAACAGTGAGATAGGCATGATAATGGTGCACATAAGGAACATGAGATCTGCACCTGCAATGTTACAAGGTGACGTTAAGATAATCAAATTCATGCCCACCATTCCCTGCAAACCAACAGAAAGCAAAACAAGGAGTGAGGGGGTCATAAGACTATAAATGTACCTGAGCTGTCATTTCAGTGACTTAAGGACTTTAAAACAAATTAGAAAAATTAGATACTAGTTTTGAGGATTTTTTTTATCGCATACAGTAGCAGTAACTGCAGTGATGATTGTAAATACCTAAAAAAGAAACCCCACAGTTCCAAAATGCTGTTATTGTTTTCAGTTTTCATGTCTTAGGTATAATACAACATGATATTGTGTCGTAAAAGATGTTTTTTCTCCATCGTGCATGTGCAATATTCACTTTATATCAATCCACTGGCATCACTCCACATCTGTCAAACTGCATTACTGAGTTTTACTGCTGCTGCTGTTTGCACACTCATGCTTTTATACATATTTTGATACTTAATATTGCTTATATTTTGTACTTATGTTGGTTAGATTTTAACTGGAATATCTATTATTGCTTACATATGTGTCTTATTCTATATGTAAATATGTATAAGGGTTTTCTTTTCAATAGTATGCTCGGTTTGAGGATGACAACTTTGCAATTTCATTATGCCTGCATAATAAAAATAAAGTTCTTGAATCTTAAAACTTGAACGAGACATGTGTGGTTAAGACATTTGTTATGTGACTGTATTAAATATGAACAATATGCTCAGGGTAAAAAAAATACTATGAGAGTGGTGAAAGTGAAGCACAGCAGTGAAGCTGTGAGGTGTAAAACCAAACTTGTGCTTAAAGAGGCTAAAAAGGTCATTAGAGGTGAGCAGAGCTACATAGGTGGGTGATGATTCTCTGTGGGTTTGTCAACTTGATTTGGGTATCATTTTTCTACCACAAGGACATTGACTAATTTTGAAATTACAGGGAAATTCTAAAAACTTAGGACCCAATCCACAACTTAAGAGGCAAAAAGAATAACACTTTCTGTCAACTTGCCTGGTAAAGTAATCGTTACAAAAATGTAAAGATCCTATCCAATCCACTGTCTTCTCAAAGACATTCATGCATAGTTCAAATCTTGAGACTCTCCAGAGACTTGAAGAGAGGCAGACGTTGCAACTGAGCAGTCTAAAATACACAAGAATCCATAGTGACATGCGGAGAAGCCGTCACGGTCCGAGGCCCGCTCAGGAAAAGAAAAGGATCCGGAAAACAACAGAGGAAGCATGTCACAGATTTAAGACTCAATTTGGCTTCTAAGAATGATCCTGACAGTCCTTGAGTGGAAAGACTTGAGAGCTTCTTGTCCTGTGAGCCAAAAGATTGAAACAATCCCGTGGACTGTCCAGAAACGCAGCATGCTAATTTCAAAGAAGCCGGAGCCCAAAAGTGGGTTGCAGGAAGATTAAAATACTTCCCCAAATCACTACGGTCCTGAAGATTACTCACTATGCCATGTGGTCAGAGCTTTAAAACCATTCCCTTTGAGACATGCGGCTCTGGAAAGAAAGTTCAAATATGGAGGAGAACAAATAAAAAGAGTCTAACTGATGATTTGATGTCAGCTCAGCTGGTTACCCCGGCACACAATAGAGTCTAGAGAGCTCTTGTCTCCGGTGTCAAAGGTCACTTCTGCACACCAGGAGTCACAACGGAGTCTCGCCATGTTCCTACACCTCCCTCTCTACACCCCTTAATCCTATTTCTACTGCTCCCATCATCCGCTTCTCTCCTCCATGCTCCCTCACGTGGATCTACAGGGTGCCGGGAACAAACAGGAGAGGGATGAAAGAGTTGGGGTGGTCCCGGTAAACTTCTGTCTTCAGTTCAGTCCTTCTTATCAGGCGGCGAGGTTTCCCCAAGCAGGACACATGCTCCCAAAAAGCAGGTTTTTTTCTGCCATCCTTTCCTAAATGATTCCTTCCTGCTGACCTCACATCCCGAAAGCATGCAGCACTGGGACACGTACACGCTACGAGTAAGATGGATTGAGAGATGGATGGATGGATGGATGGAGGGAGGGAGGGATAGTGGGACTTCCTCTCTCTACAGCGTATCCCTTCCTGCTCTCCGGGACCAGTTTATACCATAATCCAGGCAGGATTAAACCCCTCCTCCCTCCATCTCTCCTTTTCTCTCTCCATCCCTCCCACTCTCCCTCTCTCTCTCACACACACACACACACACACACACACACACATTAACACAATCTCCCTCTCTTGTCCTTATCTTTTCTCTAACACTCTTTGACCTACTGTCTTTCTAGTTGTGTTACTCTCCCTGTTTCCCCCCTCATCAGTCTTTCTCTCACCTGCTATTCCTCCATTCATCTCTCTCTTTGTCTCACCTCTGTACTTTTTTGTTTCATCTTTCTCTGTGTGTCTGTTTTTACTGAGAAAAGGAACGGATAGGAGAAAAGGTGTCAGTGGTAAGAATGAACTGAAGTCATCTGTCACGGGGAAAGGGGGGGGGGGGGGGAGAAGAGAAGGGAGGAGAGGATAAGAAGAGGAAAATGGGAGCAAATGGAGACGGACAGTTGTCAGGAAGAATAGAGGACAAGTGAGAGGACGAGTCCTGGTGGGATGGTTGTAGTTTTATCAGAAGGGAGTTGCGCTTTGTGGAGGAAAATGCACTTGACTGACACAAGATTATAATATTAACACACTGAGACACCTAGTGGACTCTCTTCGCCTCACATGCATGTCTCACATGTACACTCACACACACACACACACACACACACTGCTGCAACATCAGCCCATCAATGTGCCCCATATTGAAAATCCAACAGTCTATAAGTTACTGTCAGTTTAAAAACCTGCTCTCATTTTTCGTTCTTTATCAGTGTAGTTAGGAAAAGGTATAAGCCTTTGAAAACGCCTCCAATACTGCCTTAAATGCTGGATCCAGGATTGGCTAGTACAGAAGTCTTGGCACGGATTGGATACCATGTAATTTCCTGATTAACTTCAAAGTAGTTTCACACCCAGATAAAACTGCAGTTATTCCAGAAACAAATTTTTTCGCCGGCCTAAAGCAGATTCCTTTACAGCAAGGAGCACTGGGCATCGTCTTGCAACTACAGTTTTATCGCGGTAAAGATTAATTGATTTCTGGCAAAAAGTATAAGGTCAGCCGCTGCCAAAAGTCTGCTCATATTTTTGGAGAACTATGAACTGATGGCGTCAGTTTGCAACTTATAAACATGAATGTAAGTGTCGTTCACTCTTGCGACAGTTAACGATCCTTGTTTTGCACCACCAAAGCAAAACACCAGCAGACCAGGCCCCCTGGATGTGTGCCTGACGATAAAACCAATTTGACATAGTGGCCAAACTGTGTAACTACAACTTCCAGGTTTGACACATGAAGCCGCATGGCCCAAAAAGACTTTTTCCCATCAACTTACATTGGAAAAGAAACATCTAGAAATTGTTGGGGTTTTTTTCGCCTAGTGTCATAACCCCTGCCAAATGACTTGTTTCACTATCAGGACTTGATTCAGTCTGATAACCAAGGGCTGAACCGGAAGTTAGCTGCTCAGCTGGCAAAGTCTCTTACTCTTTGGCTTCAGTGATACACAAGATCCAGGTAATGTCATATGCAGCTGGGTCTGAAAAAAACAAGTCTCAGCCACATTGGCAACAAAACTGAAACGACACATCAAGTTCAAGCATCTCAGCAATCATGGGAAATACCTGTGAGTGAATGATGATCACAAGACTACATTTTATTTTTTTTAAATGAGCACAAAACTAGGTCATTTTGGAGACTGTGAACCTAGTTCAAAATTCAGGTTGTGAACTGCCAGCATGGCTACAGACTACATAAACTTCTGCACATGTTTACAGCTTTGTATGAACTGTTTAAATAAGTAATCTTGTGTTAACTGCTTTGTCTAATACTACACAACAAATTTAAGATATTTGAAAGCCACTGCAGAGACATGACTTTGAAATGACGTCTAAAGCTCAATGAGCTGTCTGCTAATGGGACCATTAAGCTACATTTAACTAAATACCAGTGACACACAGTCAGATATACACACAAATACACACAGGACACACACAGCCACAGAGTGTGATGTTAATACAGCTGAGGTGCACAGCTAGAACATGCCTTTGCATATTATAAGCATGTACACAGCCACACACACATGGACACAGTAAAACATCTGCTCATGCTGTTATGGAAATGAAAATGCACTAAAACAATCCGGCACACGCACACAAAGGCAGACGGGGTAAGATTAATGACATGACCAGTTAAGAGACTGACTGACATCTAGTGACACAAACACACACACACACACAGACATGCATGCGCATACTACACATGTATATCCATGTGCACCCACACAAGCAGTGTGTAACAGCTGCTGGACTCCTCCTCCCCCACTGACCCAGATCACTGATGATGGGGATGAACTCTTAGTCCACCAACCCCGACCCAACATGGATGAACTCTTGATTTTTCCATCAGCAAGAGCAGGAGTTTCATGTTAACCTTACTCTGAAAGTACAGTAACATACATACAACTAAGGCTAAGGGTTCAGTGTGTACGATTTAGGGAGATATATTAGATGAAATGGAATATAATATTGATTCATTCATTCATTTTCCGTAAGCACTTATCCTGTCAGGGGTCGTGGGGGGAGATGGAGCCTATCCCAGCTGACATTGGGTGAGCTGCAGGGTACACCCTGGACAGGTCACCAGACTATCACAGGGCTGACACATAGAGACAGACAACCATTCACGCTCACATTCACACCTACGGGCAATTTAGAGTCATCAATTAACCTGCATGTCTTTGGACTGTGGGAGGAAGCCGGAGTACCCAGAGAAAACGCACACTGACACAGAAAGAATATGCAAACTCCACGAAGGGTTGCACCACAGCAGCAGCAACCCTCTTGCTGTGAGGCGATAATAACCACTGCACCACCGTGCCGCCAGAATGTAATATTTATATATTTATATCTATTTAAATCACCTGGTCTGTTTGTTTTGGAGAGGAAGAGACCTCTGCAGAAAATTTGGCTTCTGATAAAAACCTCCTGAACGTCTGGATCTTAAGTTATTGGAGAAAAAAAGTGTGCACAAATTAGCAAGTGCTGGACTAGTGGCTTGTCTCCGATATGCTAAACAGTGTGGGAGATTTGTAACATGAAACTGATTTATTTAGTGTTTTTACCACTTTAAATCACCAGGTCCATTTTGGAGAGGAAGAGACGCCCATAATTCAGATAATTCAGGTCCTGGTAAAACCTCCTGAACAATGAAAACTGAAGAAATCCTAAGGAGTTGACGCTTGGCACACAGGAGAAGTTTCAGCTGAATGGAATCTGCAATCCCACCACTAGGTGCCACTAAATCCTACACACTGCTCCTTTAAAATAAACAATAATTATCTCCAAGTCTGTTTGTGCGGCTGCTTTTAAAAACCCTTCACCACTAAATACTTGCAAGCACCTTTAGAGTCCTGTAAAAAAAAAAAAAATCCATACAGCAGTGGTGCACCATCGCTGCAAGAACATATAGTTTAATGTAATAAAACAGTTTTGCAGACATTCCCTCTAAAATGTTTAACATAACAGGAGTAGGATCCAATTTTTCCTCCTTTTTTGGACATGAAATAATTACGTGCTTTATCGAGAGCTTGCTACATATGTTTGCTGGTTATTCTTGTTTTGTTTTCTTAGAAATATTTTTCATTTATTTTAACACGATGGAAATAAAATCTAAATCTAAAAACAGCAAAAATTCATAAATTCACAAATTCTAATCAGAACCAAAATGAGGACGTGGAGGAAAAACTGTTTATTCTGTTCTATTTTCATTCATTCATCCATCTGGTTCAGTCATGACTTAGGTTTCCAGCATCCCAGGCTCTTCTTTTACTATATTTTACTTCACCTTAATGTATTTTCCAAATGAATTAATTTTAAGGTGCAAAATTTTGGCAATTTTTTTGTTTGTTTTTGTATTATTCAAGCTCTCTATTTCATCACATAAACAATAAATATATATATGAATACAATAAACTATGATCCTTAAAACATCAAGCACTACTGTAGCATAAAATACCAAAGAAAACTCTGAGGAGTATCACTCACCTGTGCCCCCTGTAGAGCTTAAATTTACTTCCAACGTGTCTTGACTGAGTGTAGGAGACTGAAAAAACGACATGAAAAATGTTTCTTAAAATACAGTTTGAAAACAGGACAATTATTTTGTGTATGAATAAATTTTAAAAGCCATAAAAAAAACACAAAATCATAAACACCACAAGTACGAAAGTATAGTACTCTGTAAATAAGTTTCGTCTGATTTATCAACTCTTAAAAGTGGACAAAGACGACATCCTCCATCTGAGAATACAGCGGCAACAAAAGCAGTTTGGACTCCCTGTGCAAACTGAAGACCCCGCCTCTCGGGGCATGGACACACACACACACACATACACAAACACACACACCAGAAGTCATTGATTAGTCTAAGCCAGAGCTAATAGTCAGCCCTAACATTTAGCGCCATCAGCTAAACCAATGGTCTGGAACCTCCTAGTCTCAGAGGAAAGAGTGTGTGTGTGTGTGTGTGTGTGTTTCTTTGAAAAACAAGATTTGAATGTCCTTAGTATTATAAGCACACTACAACATTGATACGGCACTCCCAACACTATATTTTTGTATATATGAATTCTTGTTTTGAGTATAAAGCATCTGCTACTGTAAATACTGATGTTAACTACCATGTATGACATTGCAGTGTTGGCTGGGAAGGGGAAGCAGGAAGGAAGGGAGAGGCTGCCAAAATCCCTCAGCGTAAGAAAAAAAGTAGGCAGCTGATTGATTGGACTCTGATCACTTCACACTGCATTTCCTATCAGTGTTTGGGCTCCCAGCTGTTATTAGGGAGCCATTAACAGCCCTGATAACAACAACACTCATTAGTACTAATGAACTGATGGTAGAATCTGTCACACAAAGATACCGAAAATATTAGAAAACACTAAAAGTCAAGGAGGGCAGAGCACTTAGGAAGTTTTTTTTTTAATATATATATATATATACATATATATATATATATATACAGATTTTGGGATTTAAACCTCGTCACTTTATTTCTTTTGCCATGCGCAGTCGGTTTATCTTAAGAAACACACTGTATGTATGTATGCCATCAGGAAATAGGAAGTGATAGCTCATTATCCCTATTGTCGAGTGTAGGAATGCACGATACTAGATTTTTTTTTGCCGATATCCAATATGCCGATATGTTACAATTCATTGGGACTGGAACTGTCCTTGAATGGTTCAAGTCATATCTTCATGACAGGAAGTACTTCCAAGTCAGAGCAGATGGCCGTGACATGTGGGGTCCCACAGGGATCCATTTTGGGACCCCTCTTGTTTATCTCTATGTCTATCTTTTCCAATCTTCTATTGTCCAGTTTTGGTGAGCCTGTGTGAACTGTAGCCTCAGTTTCCTGTTGTTAGCTGACAGGAGTGGCACCTGGTGTGGTCTTCTGCTGCTGTAGCCCATCTGCTTCAAGGTTGGACGTGTTGCTGGTTCAGAGAGGGTCTTCTGCAGACCTTGGTAGTAACCAGTGGTTATTTGAGTTACTGTTGCCTTTCTATCATCTTGAACCAGTCTGGCCATTCTCCTCTGACCTCTGGCATCAACAAGGTATTTTCATCCAGAGAACTGCTGCTCACTGGATATTTCCTCTTTCTCGGACCATTCTCTGCAAACCCTAGAGATGGTTGTGTGTGAAAATCCCAGTAGATCAGCAATTTCTGACACCAACAACCATGCCACGTTCAAAGTCACTTAAATCCCCTTTCTTCCCCGTCGTCTTGATCATGTCTATATGCCTAAATACATTGAGCTGCAGCCATGTGATTGGCTGATCAGCTATTTGTGTTAACAAGCAATTGAACAGGTGTACCTAATAAAGTAGCAGCTGAGTGTATGTTCAGTAGTCAACTGCAAGAGGCAATCATTTTTTGATCCCCTCTGATTTATGCCATGAATTACACATATGATGTTTGTCAATTTAAAATATAATAATAATAGAATAATACTGAGCAATAGACTTTATAGTCTTTTGTTATTTTGTCTAATTTGTTGTCAATTTAATTAGAGCCAGTATGTGCTATTGCTGCACTGTGAATTAAACAAAGCTGCATTGTGGGGTTTAACATCACTGATGCTGTGAAAATGATGGAAGGAACTCAAAAAACAAGTATTAATGAAAAAATGTTGATGTAACTCATTTAGCTTGTATGGTATTTGACACTGAATCATTCAAAATCTTCTTTGGGCACTTTTTCTGCTTCTCATCCACCTGACCTTCAAAGTAAAAAACAGTTGAGAAAACAGTCTCACCTCAGAGTCCATTTCGTAGCTGCTTAATCTGCTTACGAAGATGATGTGATTTGATCAAAAGCTCCAGAACAGCTACTCAAAGGCTGCTGGGCCACCTGCCCTCTCCTCTTCCTGATTAAAATGACAACCTCCTCTGTTCAGTCAAATTAACACCACTGTATCAGCAACTCTGCGTTATTGGCTCGTACTGTGTGCTCAGTTAAGCACGACAAACACAGGGAGCAGTTTAATATTGGAAAAAACTGATGTTGTATAAAGTCTATTAGAGTTAATTGGGCGAGCGGTCCCTCAGTACTGCTGGCTGTGTGAAAAACAGCTGATTAATCACTGCAGACATTATGTTACTCTATTGATTGTGGCAAAAGAAAGCAATGATGTGACATTAAAGCAATAATGAGTGCACCTTCACTGTGATTAGCATTACCTGAGGCTGGAACTGTCTTGAATAATAATAATCATAAGAGCATCCACAACCAGATCTCTATAGACGACAACAAAAAAAGACAGTAAGCAACAGCAGAGACAGTTTGAGAACATTTAATAACCAATTAAAATATATTCCAGTTTATGTCAGCAAAACATACTCGACAAAAAGA
This sequence comes from Epinephelus moara, assembly GCF_006386435.1. Taxonomy (NCBI): domain Eukaryota; kingdom Metazoa; phylum Chordata; class Actinopteri; order Perciformes; family Serranidae; genus Epinephelus; species Epinephelus moara. The sequence continues at coordinate 19,359,021 of NC_065528.1, forward strand.
AATAAACTTGTGCAGAAATGTTTCCATTGACATTCCAATGTCTCATATTATTTTAAATGACAATGTTTATAAAAAAAAAAAAGATTATGGATGACATCTTTTGAATTAAAAGAACAAAACGGCATCTAACATATAACTGTAGATATGTATCTTGTTATGTATAACAATGAATTTTTACTAGCTGTACATTTCATTGTAACATGCTGGTTATTTGTAAAATCTGACAAGTTGATCTTACTTTAAAAAACATCTGCAAACCCAACTGCCTTAAAAAGGTAAGTTAATGTGCCAATTTATCTACGTTTAATCAAATTAAGTTAACTTAAAATGTATAGTTATATTTACTAAATTTTGTCAAGTTGTTGCAAATTGAAAATGCCAAGTAAAATTTACATGTTCTATTTGTTCGCAACTTAAGTAAACTAAGTTAATGTGACTTAAACGAACAGTTTCATGTATTTTATGTGACATGTGACATGACAACAAGGATTTTGCATGTGGTTGAGTTCGGGTATGTGCAAGTTGTGTTTTGTAAAGATGTTCAAGAATATACAAATGTGATCGATTAATTTTCAATCAGCAAAATACAGATGTACAGCACAATATTAACAGCTACACATGGTTTGGTTTATTAGTTAAAAGCACATGCACAGTATGCATAGTTTGATGGAATGTTTCATTATAAGCATGTAAGTTGACTGAATGTTGGTATTTGTGATAAAACTTTTGAAGTCTTAAGTAAAGTCAGAGAAAGATAGTCTCTCTATATCTGAATATTTCTCGAGTTTTTAGATTTTTTTGTAAGGCTTGCAAGTGGATTTTTTTTATTGCATAATTTCATTTGTTTCCAAAAACACTGGCCTTGTCTTAAAGTGCTCAGAATGGCATTCTATAAAAATAATCCTGCAAAGTAATTATTCTTTGTTGTGCTTAGTTTTATGGGCAGCATGGTTGCCTCACAGCAAGAGGGGGTTTGAACCAGGGGCAGAATCTGCATGTTCTCCCTGTGTCAGCATGGGTTTTCTCCAGGTACTCCGGCTTCCTCCCACAGTCCAAAGACATGCAGGTTAACTGGTGACTCTAAATTGCCCGTAGGTGTGAATGTGAGTGTGAATGGTTGTCTGTCTCTATGTGTCAGCCCTGTGATAGTCTGGTGACCTGTCCAGGGTGTACCCCGCCTTTCGCCCAATGTCAGCTGGGATATGCATTAATGAATGTGTTTACTTTATTGATCAGAATCAATCAATGAGTTTCAGATATTCTACTGAGTGAACACAAATGTTGAGTTAAGTCCAAATAAACTTGATTTACTTCATTTGCTAATATTAGAAAGAACAAGTTAAATTCACTTGTCATTTTTAAGTTGCAGCAACTTCACAAAATTAAGTAAGTACCACTATATTTTACGTGAACTTAATCGGATATCACGTATACATAACTATACATAAAGACTAATAAAGTTGTATTAACTCACCATTTTCAAGGCAATCAATTTCCTGTATTTTTTTAAGTACTTGTCAGATTTTACAGTGTACTTTGAGAACAATACATTTTTGCTTGAGTACAAAAATAGGAAAAATATTTTCTTTTCTGAAATGTATTCTCTCTTTTTTTTTTGTTGCTGCTGTTTTTGTGTACCCTCTGGTAGCTACTGTATGGTCCAGCTGTATGTGTGTTTAGCACGGGAGCTAAACACAAACTGCAAACCCTATCCCAGATCAAATAAAACATTTTTATTAAATGCCACTTCTTGGCCGTGATGAGTTAGGGCTGACTGATACTAAGAGGGAAATGACATGTCATGCAGAACACACTATCGCGTAACAGTATTTTGGTAATGTATTTTCTATCGTACTTTCTACTAACTTTGCTTTTTATTGCTTTAAAACTCCATTTAACCAATCATTTATTTAACTAGACTAAACCTTCAATAGGAAAGTGTTCAATCAATAAAAAGTTTTATTATTCCTGAGGGGAATTTCTGTCAGTTTTTTGGCAAGAAAAATGTTCAGGAACTGAAGCATGAACATCTCAAGTGATATTTCAGTGTGTTGAAAGATTGTCAACGGTTTTTCTGTGATGATAAAATCCCTTTTGTTAAACTGAAATAAAAACCCCGACTGGATGATCGAATCTCTAAAACTGTCCAGTCACATAACGCACAAACTGCCACTAAGTAAAAACACAGGTACTCCTCTGAACTAGCTCTCTGTGAGGTAGCGCAGGTTAACAATCTCCTGTACTTTCCTTGTTACTTCAAGTTAGCTGGATACCATGTCGATTTGAATTCTTCAGGCTAATTGTATAATATCAGTGTCACTAAAACACTTATACAGAGATTCATCACAGCTAAAGTCTGCTGAAAATATAATTAATGACAAGGTATCATTTTAATAACTTTAAATGAATTTGGAGAGAAAATATACTCCCTTCATAAAACTTAATTTAAAAGAACTCTGAATTGAAATCCAACAAATTCCGATAACATTTAAACATACCTACCTTCCCAAATGTACAGAAAACAAAACATGTTTAACATGTGAAGTCAGTTTCAAGTCAATTTGAGAATATCCTTCAGCACTAGCTCTCAGACTAGGAAGACTTGCTTATTAAAGCCCAGAAGGCTGGCTGGTGTTCGACGACCGTGACGGAGTAAACACTACACAACACGATAAAAAATAGAATGATACAACATAAAATTCTGCTACACTTGGTGAAAAAATAGTGCAGGGAACTACTAAATTTTAACACCTTGGGAAAACAGTGAGGTTGCAGCATATTTTGTCTTCACTGAGAGCGAACTAGAGTATAGGCTACATTTTCCCCTTTAACTACAGGTAATTTTAAGACTGTATAGTTACACTGTATTGTGCCAAAAATGAGAACTGTTTTTTTTTTCCAGAGGAGTCATGGGATGAAAAGTGGGGTTTTATATACTGAAACAAACACATTGTACACATTTTGTAATTGCGACTAAAGAGACTTGGTTTGAAGTGAAGAGAGTCAGGTTGTCAGTACAGAGGAGATGCAGTGAGTCTGTGTGTGATTGGATCCCTAGGAGGAAGTTGTACGTCCATATTAGGTGTAGAAGAACGAGCCTCACTTCTCTGAACAGTGTGTTTGTATAGACAGAGGGTGTGACGAGTCATCAGTACTTGCTGCTGGAGCCATTAGCTAAGCGGCTGATGTAGGCTTCATAGATGGTGTCCAGGAATGAGCCGTCACTCTGAAATACACAAGCAAGGATCATCACACATCATACTGACATGTAATATGTTAATGTCAGATACTTCAGTGATGTTATTTTTACCTGGATCAGATGCAGCAGTGTGGCCTGAAGCTGGCTCCTGGACAGAACTCTGATCTCGTCCTGCAGTGGGGGTCTGGACAAGGTTGAGGGGGCAGAGCAGCTCTCCTGGGCAACCGCTGACAACACGCCACCAGACTTTGCCTGAGTGAACACGCTGGGAGAGAGGAGCAGGTTGGGTGCAACAGTGGCTGGTATCCGCTGTGGAGAAATGACCTGGACAGACAAGGACAGTTATTTATAATTCTTAATGGGAATCAGACATCAACAACATTTGATTCATGATAAAATAAAGCAAAAAAACGTGCCTATTTCCACTTTAATAGTACTAAGTATTCTTTTTTTAGCAACCTTACAATAAGAATTAAAACAACTGGTACATAATCAAAGATAACCGCCAACCAAGTTCATAGTGCTCACCTGAAACTGCAGAGCAGCCTTTTGACCTGCAGTGGTGGTCTGATTTGAGACTGGACCTACAACTGAGCCTGCACCTTGACCTTGAGTGGGCCCCAGGAATCGAGGGGCCAGTCCCGGGCAGAGTCGAGGGGGGTCATGGGAAGCCAGGCTCTGCTCCTGTTGGACCAGCTGGAGCTTTTGCAGGAGTTCATGAGGCGACACCACACCAGGCATCTGGGAAGACAGACCTGCACGAGGGACCCAATGATTAGAATTATTTTAACAGCTTACACAGATGAGACAGACGTCTTGGCAGAGACATTTTGGAGTTTAAGTACAGAAAAGGCAGTAGAGAGATACACATATAGTCAAATACCTGTGAGAATATTAGATTAATGAGTAACTCACACAGCTTTGTCAGATAAGAGATATTTGATCAGGCGTATTTTACAGAGATAATCAATCAGATACCCAAACACTAGCAAGCAGACATCATCATCATAAAGGCTGTCTTTGGAATGACATAGTTAACCACCAGCCTACTGCAGGGTTCCCACACATTTACATGGACAAAATTTCAAAACTTTTCCATTACTTCTGAGGGATCCATAGTAAAAACAAAAACTTCTTGACCACTTGCCAGGTGTTTTTCAAAAATATTAGATTCAAACTCTATTCAAACATGATTTCTGCTAGCTGGCATACATGGAAAGGGAGACAGAATACAAGGACGTTACATAATGTGGAAGATCATCCAGGGAAGATTGCTGTGACAATGTCATGCCACACAACAAAATTCTATGACTTTTCCAGAGCTTTCAATGATTTTATTAATTCCATGACTTTTCCAGGCCTGGAAAATGTAATTGTGAAATTCCATGACTTTTCCAGGTTTTCCAGCCTGCTACTACATACTCAAACATGTATGTACTGTATACTGCCTGCTAAATGAACAATAATTATGGCATTATCGAAAGACTATTTGCACTGAAGTAAACAGACATGACAACCAGTCTGACCCAGCCAGCAGCTCTCACATCTCCGAAAACCTCCCATAAAACAGAAACTACAAGGTGACGGTTAATTATTTTAAAGAAACTGAAATCATACCGTGTAAAGGTTGAAGGACTTGGTCATTGTTCACCTGAGAATGCAGCAAATCTGGTATAGCAGGAAAAACAACACTGAAAATTAGATTTTACTTGTAATTTACTTATCTATTTAACTTACACACAATATTTTCACTTGAGAAAAAGTGAATGTGGAATGCTTATTCATAGCATGTTAATATGATAAAGGATATCCCACCTGTTCCCTGTATAGCTGAAGCTGACTGGTTGTTGTGCTGTGCCTCTGCTTGAGGTTTTGATAGGCTAAAAAACAGCTGCTGGCCTTGTTGCGCTTGAAGGTGGGAACATGACACAGAATCCATCATGGGCTGAGAGGAGAGACAGGGGCCCTGCTGCAGAGGAGGAGGGTTGGAGGAGGGAAGAGGTGGCTGGATTTGGAAAAGTCTCTTGATCGGGTCAGCTTGAAGCTGCTGCTGCTGTTGGTGATGATGAAGGTGGTGCTGCTGGTGATGATGATGGTACAGGTGGTGATGGTGGTGGTGATGCTCCAGGGGCACGCTGTTGTCACACAGCCTGTTCTCGGGGGACTCGGACACGGTCTGGAGCACCCCTCCGACCACCCCGACTCCTCTCTGTCCCTGCATGAGTTTCTGGATGGCTGCGCAGTGCTGTGGCTGGTTCTGCTGCTGCTGGGCGGTAGTGGGACTTGGCAGCAAGCCTACAACATTAGCACCATCTTCCCTGACCGTTTGACCTCCAATCACAGCCCTGAGCCCTCCATCTGAACACCCAACCACGGCACCGTTCCCTCTTGTAGAGGTCACACTTCTGCCAGAGTTCACTGTATCATCATATTTCAGTGAACGGGCCACAGGAGGGCGAGTGGCTCGTCCTGCTGACGGCCCTGTCCCAGGACCGGCCATAGGAGAGACAGGGTCAGGTTTGGGTGAGTGGTGATGTTGATGTTGAGAGCCAAAAAGAGTGGCCAGAGAGAGAGGCTTGGGTTCAGCACTCTCACTGTCCTGGATGAGAGAAAAAGAGAAGGAGAGGAAAGGGAGGAGAGCAGTCTGCATGAGAAAGGAGAACTAGTTATGCAGTTATTTCTGAAGTACTTTAAACAAACCAGGCTCAGTGCAAAGGTCTTTAAATAACAGTGAAATGAAATGAACTGAGGAATGGATTTGATAAAGTAAATACTGAGTTTGTCATGGCAGCACTTCCTTTTCTGGTTGTGAGTACCATTTGATTTAGGCTACATCCACACAACATGCATAACTTTTGCTCCATTTATATATAGCTTCCACACGACTTCAGTGTTTCCAAACCCCTAAAACAGTGACGTTTAGTAACGCTGCTAACTCTGTTTTAGTTTGAAAATTCCAGAGTTGTGTTTCAGCCTGGATAAGCAGAAACAGAGACTCCTGAAAACAACGACGCAGACACCCACGTCTGCGTCCTGATAGCGTCTTATCAGTAATGACGTGTCAATTCAAAACATTACAGCTAGGCCTTCATACCCTTTTTGATTTTATCCTTCTTGTGTGGATACTCCTGTCTCATTGCCATGGTTTCCCCCGTCAATATATAATACTCTTGGCATCACTCTAATATATCGCTGTATTTGCTTTGAAACAACCCCCATTTTGTTTTCCACTGTCTTGACTGCCTTATACTCGTGTTACTTTTAGTAATAGTTCCAGATTGTCGTTGGTCCAAGCAAAGAAATCTCTGGTTCTTCCTCCGTTGTAGGCTATTTTCTGTAATTATGCAATAGAGTTGTACCGATACCAGTATTGGAAATGCCTCTGATACTACCTAAAATGCGGTATCGGCGAGTACAGCCTATGACCAATCGATACCACGTAATGCCTCACATCATTACGCATACACACGCTACAGGCAAACGAAACGGAAACGGAGCGGAGTTTAAAAAGCATTCTACTGTAGCCTTTAAAATGTCTTTTTTACCAAATTGTGTGGCTGCACTTTGACCTGTGTCTTGATCTGTGTCAACACTGGATAATAATAATAATAAAAAAAGTTTTATGGCATTCTTAATACTATTATGTATTTATTTCTTAATATTTTACATACATGAGCTGAGACATAAATAATTCATATCCCATTCATTTTTATTTTTACGCGCTGGTATCGGATCGGCACTCAGGTTCAGGGATCGGAATCGGTATCGGGAAGGAAAAAGTGGTATCGGTACATCTCTTCTATGCAACCAGCTTCCTGTTCACACTTGTATGCACATGCCAAGTGTAAATAAATGGTCATGTGATGTGTCTTCAGGTGTATTATTGTGGATGGAGATTATTTCTGAAAAGACGCAAAAACTTTTGCGTGTAAAAAAAAATCATTTTCTTTTTAAAAACACCATTTTAAAATGAAAACGTATTGGTGTGAATGAAGTCTTAAAAATAAGCAGATCTGCCTTATGATGCCTCAAGTTTTCTTGCTGTGGTTTCGATAGCCTTCCTCTTCCTGTACATCACAAATTTTATCACTAAGAGCCTCGTCAAGGAAAGATGGTGTACTGAATGTAAGCCTGGATGGGAAGGTGCCAATTGTGTTTTACCTGTGTGTGTGGTTTAACAGGTATTGGCTTGATCAGGTTAGGGTTTCCATAAATAACACTGCTGCCACCAATCTCCTTTGGCTCTGACGTAGACTTCATTTAGTGAGACATATGGAAAGGGGAAATGAGAAGCAAGGAGAATGAGAGAGTGACAAGGTCAGAGAGACAGACAGGGCAAAAAAATGTACAATAAGTATTTGACTCTGTAGCGCCTAGTGGTCAGTAGAAAAGCAAACAATCAAATAAAATATGTGTCAATTTTTTCAAGAAAAGAAGTATATTTATCTGTACTTGTTCTACCTTGTCATACTCTGTGCGTGCTTTGGTCAACATCTGGATGATGTCCACTGTCTTCGCTTCACTTCCTCCTCCTCCAACTACTCCTCCAAGTAGTCCTCCAAGTATTCCTCCCCCTCCTCCTCCTCCTCCTCCTCCTCCTGGGGACAACCATCCACCCTGGGACTGTGCTATGGTCTGCTCCTGCTGGGTAAGACTACACACACGCATACAAGTCAATGTCAAAATGCACACAGATCACACAAGACAAGTGGATCAGACATGCATCATACCTTTACACCTAATATGTGTTTTAAGACACAGTAAAACAAACAGTCTCTCACCCTGGGAGCCAAGCTCATTCAAACGTGCCACAGTTGTCATTTGTTGGCTCTAAACCCCAGACACACATCCATCAATAAACACACGTCGTCTCTGTCGTGTGCAGACTGAGATATGAAACAAACTCTCTCAGCCACTGTGGCTGACGGACCATAACTCACTTGTCCCTGTTTATATAGTTTGTGGTTCTATAAGCACTTACATCTTCATCCTCTGGGCGATGCGTTGACAGTCCTCCTTATCATAGAACCAAATCCCATGGATAACCACTGAGGGAGTGAGGAGGAGAGACAGAGAGAGAGAAGTGAACTTTTGAACATGAACAAACATAAACACAGATGTAACAATGACCCTGCTAAAAATCAAGTTAGCTGCTACTGAAAGTAATGAAACTGGCTGCGGAGTTTTGTGATGCACCAGCCATTAAGGTCAGCAGACACCAAAATGAATCTGAGACCTGCCATACCCTCACAATCAACTGACATGCACAGACATGCTGTTGTACAACTCTGCCGCTATGACGTCAGCACCCCGATGGAGTCAGACATGTAAACGGTTTATTATTAGCCCTGCTGGGTCTAAACCCTTGGTTTGAAATGAGTCATTTCCCAATGGGACCAGAAGCCAGCAGTGCCATTATACAGTGAAACATGGGCCCCAGGAGTCTCCTGAACTACATAAACATGGTCAACAAGGGGGGAAAAGCCAACAATAAAACCCATTTGCTACAAGATTACACAGCAGTGAGCATGTAGGTTGCACTACATTACACAGTGACTCATTTTAGTAGTTTCATTTGCACTGGCTCCTAAAAGCATACTGAAAGAGGTAGTGTCGTTGCATTGTTATTCGATTCCCGTCAGCGAGGAGATGCTCGTAATGTTGCCCAGCAAAACAAATTAGTCCCCAGCAATAAAAACAGTGAAGGTCTAAAAAAAAAAAAAAAGTCAAGATCCGAGAATCCCACTCCTTTCTTTTATCCACTCAAACAAGTTTCTAGGTATGGCTGGGGTTGAGTACTGTTCACATCTGAACCGATAATGCTGCTAGTTCTGGTACATGGAATTTAGTAGCAGAACCCAACAGTACCTTTTGTGGTACTTTACCTCATGGACCGCGGAACGCATCTGAACAAGGGGGGGGGCATAATTTCAAGTCACGCGGAGGGGGTGGGGGGGGCATATGCATTGAAACAGACAATATTACTGATGTATTAAATAACGTTGTGGAGCACTTTTTTTATTCCGACGCCACAGTCACATCTACAGTACACGCATGAACACAAACACATGCTTGCTCAGATTAACGCCTCTGATCCCACTCTAACATTCACACACAACAGGCCAAGCCTATTTACACATAAACGCACAGATGAAACTATAGCAAACAACAAAGTACATCCAGTCCACAACCACAACCAAAACTCATCTTGCTGCCTTGAATCTAAATCAACATCATATTCATTATCATCACAAGTCGGCACTCA